>NW_010262197.1:92287-113060 GCF_000690775.1 Eurypyga helias | reverse complement strand
TAGGGCATTGCAGAGGAGGCGTGTGTTGATTATTAGACATGAAGGAGGAGCAGACCAAGCCATTGCAGTGGGTTAGTGTAGTTTTCAGAGTCAGCGAGGCTGTACGCTGGGATAAAGAGTGAGTCAGCCCATCGGGATCTGAGAGCACTACTTCTGCTGTCTGTTATGTCATCTAGATGATGTGCAAACTCGCTAGACTAAAGCATTGGGTCTCTCAACCCCTATGCCATAAGTGTTTACGGTTTTTATATTGGGCTAGATTTAATTTGCTATCCAGGACTGAAAGGTCTCACAGCTCTTGGGGTTCAAAGCTGAAAGACCTCTTGTTAGTTCAGACTTGCTCTGGTAGGAGGGGAGAGATTGGAGCAGAGCTTCAAGTTCAGTTTCCTCTCAAAAAAATGTGGTTACATGTGCCAGAACTGTCCCAGTCATGGAACCATCATACAGGGGAAGAGCTTTAAAGCTATACTATTGCTCTGAGCGAAGGTGTTAATATGGACACAGCCTTTGTTAATCTTAAAGATCTTTTGCCCTGGTCCTCCTGGTTATAGTATTCAGCATCATAGTACTCACTATTATCGTGTCTTTGGCTAATAAAAGTTGCTGTTGCTAGCTCCTGCTCTTTCAGGTATCACTAATTCAAGTCCACTGACTTTAATCTAATGTTTATATTAAGAAAAGGGGAGGGGAAAGGGAAAAAAAAAAGCCATTTGGGTTGGGTTTTTCTTTTTTCCAGTATTGTTGCTGTCAACATGCCACAGTTTCATCTGAAACAAGGGATGCATGAAGCTTTTCAGTCTGGGTTTTGTTTCCCTGTATTCTTTATCTTTGTTTAATTTGCTGACTGGCAGCTGGAAAATCACTTAATCAGCATATCTGGCCCAAATACTAGGCTTGACTTGAACATACTGACAGTGTCTTGGCTCATGCACAACTGAGACTAGTTTGAATTCTTGTGCTGTGATCTGTATAGGTAGTGGTGATGGAAGAAGAAAAACATAATAGTCTGAAGATCTGTCGTGTTCCCTGCCCAGCTATGCCACAGTACTCAAACCCCCAATACCTATTTTGATCTTGTTCGTAACCTCATGTGGATTTAGAGTCACTTCTGACTTTACAAGACCTTCTGTGAGAAGAGGAACAGCTCTCTATTTCCAGGGCTCACTTTGCAGGCCTGGGTTTGGGTCCCTTCATTTGTTTGCTGTCTTAGAAGCACCGTTGTATTGCATTTATTTCTGTGATCTAAGGAGCTGCTGAGCAGTGTCATCACGCTGGCAGTTCTGTTTGGCCATCACAAAAAGCATCTTCCCTGAAACCAGGGAAAGCCAAGTACTATGAACTAATTACTATGTAGGACCTATTGTGACAAGATCCAAAATTAATTTACTACCTTTTTTTTTTTTTTCCCCAGGTACTCCACTTCTGCATTCTCCAAACTAAGCAAAGTAGGGATCCAACACCCCCCACCTCTTCCCTTTATTGGAAACCTGCTCTTTTTCCGTGAGGTAAGGTACAGTTTTCTTTGTATCTATCAGAAGTGATGGGAAGAGCAGGTGGGAGGAATTGAAGGGGATCCTACACTTCAGCGGTACCATCTAGTCAGGAAGATTCTCATTCTATAAACAACAAGCAAAACTCTGCTTTTTGAGTGAATTCGTAGAAGCAGTTGTGTGCAAGCAGTTCTAATTTCAGGGTAAAATAAACTTGAGGCAAAGAAAATGTGTGAGCTCCTGCAGTTAATTACTTGAGCTTTTCCAAGAAAGTTCATGCCCTCAGTGAAACAAACTTAGTTATGTGAATGGAGCAGATTATGTTAACTAGCCCCAACTGGTTTGTTCTGAGTGGTTTTGGCTCCTACAATCTTTCTGTTTGTTTGTGCTTCTGCTGATGGTACACGTTTATTTTAAGTCTGGCAACGTTGCTTGCTCCCAAGCAGTAACTGGAATTAGGTACCACTGCACGCTGGTTGCTCTGTGCCCCTGGTGTTACTGTCCTGCACTGGCACAGGGGAAGGAGGGGGGAAGTCTTGGGATTCTGCCTCCAGATTTCCTTCTGTTATT
The DNA here is from genome assembly GCF_000690775.1 of Eurypyga helias. Taxonomy (NCBI): domain Eukaryota; kingdom Metazoa; phylum Chordata; class Aves; order Eurypygiformes; family Eurypygidae; genus Eurypyga; species Eurypyga helias. Next base: position 111,000 of record NW_010262197.1, on the reverse strand, counting down.
TTTCTCATCCCTTAGCCTGCTAACGCTGTTCTTTTTTGCTCCTTGCTCAATTTCAGTAATGCTTTTCAGGGTCCAAGTCTCTTAATAATGTGGACCTTCCATTTCTCTGACTAGATCATGCAGTAAAATCTCTCCAGTGAGAGATTGTGCGTCTCTGTTGCAGTCCAACAACTTTTCAAGAAATCTGGGCTAACTCCATGTGCTGCTCGTTTTCCTCTTTTAAATGCCTGGTCATCAATATCCTTGCTGAGATTTGAATTATTAATGAGAATATAGTGCCTCTTACCTTGGTCTTCATGGTGATTGTTCTGTCAATATCTGTCTCATTATTAGGTAAAACCCATTTAAAGACCAGTTTTACATGTACATCTGATTTCATTTAGAAAATACCATAAAAGATAGACTTGATCTGCTCTTGATTAATTTGAACTAGAATTGACAGGAGGACGAACTTATGGATGTTGCTGGTGGTGTGGAACAGACCAGTTCATCCTCACCCTTCTGGTTTAAATTCGGCTGGATGGCATGAAGCTTCTTATCCTGTAGCTCTTTGACAAAACCCAGTTATCATTAGTCACCTCCTAACATTTGCTGTAGGAAAAGGTTCCGGCAGAGTCAGTTACTTTGGTATGTTGTTGATAGGCTTGTCCTGTACTAGTGTACAGGGGGAAAGTTTTTGTGAATCGTTACCTATGATCTGTTAGGCAAATTTCATTACTACTTGCATTCGTTAGATTCACTGAAAGCTGGGTAATGAAGAAAAGACAAACTTGATTTTACTAACTTTTAGGAAAAAAAAAAATTAAAAGTAGGTGTGAAATTGTATCTTGGAGTACAAAGAAATAATAATTCCAGACAGGGTTTTTAAACATGGCTAAGTGATGCAAAACCACAAGCCCCACCAGGCTGTAGATCCAACACTCCAACGTTTCCCTGCCTGTTGTCTCCGTAGTCCTATCGCTGCTGGTAGAAACAAGCAGGGATGAATTCAGGTGCTCTGTAATTTTTCTTTCTTCGCTTGTATATTTTGCCATGCTTTCTGGATCTGTTCCTGTGGCTGCTTTCTTAGAAATAGTGCCCATAGCAACGTGCCGGTAACAGGAGGGCTGCTTTTATACTGCAGGCTGTTCTCTACGAGAGTGTGTTCAGGGACGCAAGTGCTCTCGTGGTAGTCAGTTGACGACAGCTTCCACCGTCCCTTCCCCAGCAGGGGAGAACCAGAGGCTGCCTTCATGGGGTTGCACATGGTTTTAGGGGTTTAGCTGCCAGTGGCACAGTGGTGCATGAGCAGGGGTTTGCTGCAGACTGGAGTTACTCTGTGTTTGGTTGTTTTTTTTAATAAGAAGTAGCAAAACACTGATTGGTTCTGTCACTACGTCTATAATGTTAAGAAGTTCTTGCACTTGCATGTTTATGCAAGCATGTCTTTTCACTGAACTGGCTTTTTAGAGAGGCTCCCTTTTTAAATAGGCCAGCTCCTTCCTTGTACTGCCAATATTGTGCAGGGAAAACTCACGAGCCGCGCTCACACTAAATCATGAGACCAGTGGTTTTCAACCCATGAACCATTTATTCCAGAGGAGTGCATGAATGATGGCGAAGAGGAGTGAGTTGATGTGTGCCGTACTGGAATCTGTGTGTAATTTATGCATTTCCAGTGTCAGATTTGGTCTGCAAATCACCACAGGTTGAAAATCCCTGTGCTCTAGAAGAGGAAGGGAAATCAAAACACTTAGACGTATATAGCTTTCCAGTCCAAAGAGTGTCCTCATCTCATGGTTTCAGGCTTTCTTCCTAGAATGATTGCTAAAAACTAAAGGAAAAAAATAGAAGAGGAGAGGGAGTCCTTTTGGCATAATCAAGTAAATCTAGGACCTGGGGATTTAAGAAAAACCATAAAATATCAAAAGCTCTTGACAAAATTGTGGGACTAAGCAGTATTTTTCAATTTGCAATGGCATAAATTCAAGGATTCACTTATATTCTCCCTTACTTGGGTGTAAATCAGCTCTAGCGAAGTGAACAGCGGTTCCTGTTTGCTCTGCTGTACATACGGGCAGAGCAGCAGGCTTTATTTTTTTTTCCTGTTATTATTATACTGTAAGTGTGCCTGGAAACAAACGAACAATGCAAGCAGGATTTGACCAATAGGGCAGGGTTGTGGAGTTTTTATTAAACCTCCAAATGTATTTTAAACAAGAAAATGTTTGATTAATCAGACTTTTTGGAGAGAGTTATTTGAGGGATTTCTCAGACGGTATGTTTTCTTTGAGGAAAGGAAGATTTGCTGTAACATAGTGTCTGAGAGAGGAAGCATGGTAAGTTAAGGGGCTGAGGGAAACGCTGCAGGAAAGACCTATCTCCATCACATGAAGCAGACTTTTAAGAACTGACTTGGGGAAAACAAAGTTATTTTACTGTAAGTCATCCCCTTTCTCTTAAGTACAATAAAGGGAGATAATCGCACCCTGAAACTAAAACATATCCAAGTTAATCGGCTTATCTCAAAAATGAGAAGATAGGAAATTATTGGAGTTCTGCAGCTGGGAAATTATCCGACTCCAAGATATTAGATTAAAAATTCTTCCATTGCATGAGAACAGTTTGTGGTGGGTAAGTCTGATGTAATAGTAAATATGATTAGGCTGTTTAAAAAAAGCAGCATGTTCAATTTTCCCAATAACTGAGCAGGCTTGCAGCAGGCAGACCACTGTTTTGCTAGAAACTCCTGACTGCTCCCCCACCTCTCCACACATTGCATTTTTCCTACCAGTCTGTGGAAAAACATGAGTTTAGTTTGCGAGAGCCGTGTAACAGGAGACGCGAAGGTATACACAGCATGGACTTCCACACGTGGGTCTGCATGGGCTTCAGAGCAGCAGGCTGCAGGAAAACTAAACAAAACTCTCCTATTAATTCCCAGGCTAACGAATTTATTACCTGACAAACGCTCTGAAAACCGAGAAGGCGCACGCGGCGCGTTACCCTTCCTCCTGAAGAACCGCAGCAAACACTTGACCTGTTGCTATGGCTGTGCTGTGCTTTTCTCCCCCTTTCCCGTCCCTTTCCTAAAAAGGCAGCTACGCTGGATTTAAATGTCATGGGCTGTGACATTTGCAGCGCGCTGGTCGCCTGGCACTGTACCTGCGTGCACTGCTCCCCGCCCAGCCTTCTGGAGAGCAGCACTGTGCCGCTGCGGCCCTGGGGCTGGCCCCTGTTGATTTGGGGGGGCGGTGGGTGTGCGGCTGGTGCCTTGGTTGGGCACTTGGTAGGCAGGGTACGCGGCTGCGCCCTCTGTATAGTTGGGTGATGTGCTCCCAGTCCTTGTAATGGTGTGATCAGGTGCTGCTTCCCTCCTGTTACTCCTAGCAGGCTCCAGTGATGCTTTTGACTGGCTGTGTGCTTGTATCCCTGCCTTGCATTTTAATGAAAGACATCACTCTCTTTAGCCCCTCTCTGCTTGGACAAGATACTCTTTGTTTACTCTGTTTATTTCTGTCTGGCCTACTTGTAGATCCTGGGCTACCCCGGAGCGGCCCATTTCTGCTGAATGGAAGTGGGGGCTGTGTGGGTGCTTTGTCCTGCTTTCAGTTTGGGATCTGGCTGGGCTGTGTTATTTTATGGCTGATGGGGGGGAGTGCAGGGAGGAAGCGGAGAGCAAACATGATCTTTTTCCACTATGTGCCTGCCAAAAGCATCCTTTGAGTTGGACGTAAAGAAAAATAAAAGGCAGAGTCCTTGCAGGAATGAAGTTAACCCCGTGTCTCATTTTCAGCCTAGAAAGCAGTGTGTCAGTGCTTAGAGAGAGAGGCTGCCACCTTCACTGTTCTGGAGTTTAATGACACAGCATGTAAACCCAAACAGGGGTGGAAAGAGGCAAATGGTGAGGGAACAAAGCTGGAGGGAAGGGAAGAAGAGGAGCACTCAGGCTGCAGACCTGGATTTTATTACAAGAACAATGTGGCTTACACTCTCAGTGGAAACCTGCATACGGTTTTGTGTAGCTTCGTGTTGAGAGGAATGGGATAGGGAGCGTGTGTTTTGCCGCTTGATGGATATCTGCGTGGAGCCAGACAGGTTGGCCGTGGCATCACCATCCAACCTGGCTTTATCTCCCTGAGTCAGCTGTGTGCATCCGCTGTGGGCTGCTGACTGCCCAAACAGACTCCCAGGGTGCCTCCGGTCTTCCAAACGTCCTGGGAACCCCTCCTTGATCAGGATGCCTGTGCATGCACTTCACGTGACACAGATGCACGTGGTGCAGATCTAAACCTAGCCACTTCACAGTCTGCAACATGACAGAAAACCTGGGGTTAGGTGTGTTTTCATGTGTATACTCGTACGTCTGTAAAGTCAGTCTCTCCCCCTTCAAATCCATGTGTTTTCCTGGTTTCAACTCATACTCTGCGCTTCCCACTTTGATCAGACGTTAGCATTGTCAGATAACTGACAAAGGCGGTGCAGGATCTGTCTGTGGGAGCCTGATGAAGGAAATCAAGATGTCGCAATTAGCCCTCTCCTGCTTGACTAAATGCTATTTGCACCCTTCAGCAAGAGCCGCACCTCTGGTTTCTGAGGGGAGCGTTGGGCAGGGTTGTGCGGTGGCTCACCCCAGCCTCTCCCTGGGCCTGTGGGATCTCCGCAGGGTGAGCGTGCCCCCAGGGGAACGGTGCGTGTGCCTCGGAAACCCTCCTGCTGAGGTGCAGTGTTCTCGGCTTTTTTTGCACTCCGCGTTTCCAGTAGCTGTGTTTGCAAGGTATCCCTGAACGGCACGTCAGCTCTAAATAACGTTTATGGGAGCTGGAGGCAGTATCAGGGATACACAAAGTGACTGGCAGGTTTTACGTGACAGAAAAAGTGGGGTGAATCATGCTGGTTTGCTGGTGAATAATGATGACCCAAGTGAAGAAGGTGGTACTGGTCATGACAGATGCTTTTGCTCTTTTGGACTATACTGGTTTTGCGTTGAGGGAAGAAACAGGTCCCCCTTGTATTCCAAGGAATGGCATGTTGACTGTGTGGCGTCTGCCTAGAGCAGCTCCCACGTCTGTTTGTTGTGTGGGGCTAGGTGTTTCCTGTAGACATCAGCAGTTGTCCCTGAAAGGAGATGCGGACTTCATCGATAAGCAATAGCATGGTTTTGGTATTCTTTAAGCCAAGTTTTGGTGGTTCCTTTTGGCATACTTTGTACTTGCTTTATTAAGCCCTGCATGAGTCGAAGAGGCAGTGGCTGCATGTGAAGGGCTTTACCTGTTGAAGTGGGAAGGGGATGATGTTCTCCATGGCAGCACAGCAAGTGAGGAGACTCTCCAGCTGTGCTCCTGGCTTTCCCCAGACTCCCAATGGGATTCTGGGCAAGTCTGACTGGGGCAAAGCTTTCTTGTTTTCTGGTTAAGCAAATCTTTATTTTGCTTCCCCTTGGGCCTCTTTTTACCTACCTGCAAGATGTCAGAGATGGTGTTCTGGAACAGAGAGGTTTGCTTTTTCATCAGGTTGTGGTGAAACACTTGAGAAAATTCTCTGGGGGTGTTCTCTGGTAGATTGGGGAGGCTGGCATCATTGCTGTCTTCAGTGGACTGGGCTGCTTGAAGAGTGGAGGGAAATTAAACGGTTTGGCAGTAGTCACAAGGCAAGTGGGGCTGTGAATTAATGCCAGGCCTGAGCTCTGATCTACAAATGAAGGTGTCTGAGTAAGGTGTGTCCCCAGGATGACCACAATGAAGGACGCTTCTCTGCTGTTCCATTCCATCCTTGACCAAAACCATTGCTCTTTGATGGGTTTTTGGTGGCAACTGACAAATGATTACCCAAGTTTCATCAGAGCAGAGGTCTGCATCATTAAAATGACAACTGGCTCCCAAGAGTGGTGGAGGGTAAGTTTGCCAAGTGAAGCGGAGAGTGTATTTGCATGTTCACCACATAACCCTCTGGAATTTGTTATGCAGTCTGCTCTTGAAGCAGCATGTATTGCTAAATTAAAGCCAGTTCTGGTATGACATGCAGCAACAGTGAACACAGAAGAGCCATGCTGCACAGTAATTGGGTGAAGAGACTGAAGATAATGTATAGTTACAATGGTAGTATCATATGGATAGACCCAGTGTAATCACTTAAACTGGACTTTAACTTAGACTCCAGGATCCCTGTGATCATGCACAAGGAATAGGATTTCCACAAGTAGGGACCTTCACCTTGAAGAGCAGAGCAGCAGTAATATGGCTGAATAGGAGGACTCTTGTAGCCGTTGTAGCAAACTTAATGGGCTTCTACACATGGACTTAAGAAAGCAGGAATATTTCTTAGGTGTGACTGTCTTCAGTTTTGTCTGTAGTCGTACCAGTGTAGCACTGGCTTGGAGAGAATGGGATTGGGCTAAAAACCCCCTTTTATTCCTTGAAGAAAAAGGCAAGCAATACACTCGGGGCTGCAATGAATATCAGCAATCTCTGTTGTTTTAAATGGAGTTGTAACTTGCTCACATTACCTGTAAATCTGGAGTTTAGTGGCATCGCATGCTGCTCGTCTTCTTACTGCGACGTGGAGAAATCCGTGTTCAGAAAACCACTTCTTCTATGTCAGCAGGATCAGTATAAATAATAATGGCCAGGTATCAGTTGTAATGCTAAAATGATAGCAGGCTCAGATTGGCTGTTAGGAACAGTTGTTATCCATGAGCCAACAAATTCAGCTGAGTCTTAACTTCATTAGCAATGTCTAAATGCATTAGCCATATGCTCCTCAGCATATGGGTAAATACATAACAATTTATTTTCATTAGGGTTTTCTTACAAGTGCTTCTAACCCAAGCTCCACTAGAAATGTTTACCGCATGACATGTCTCTTCAAATAAGAAGCTGACCTTCTGTATAGCAAGTCATCCTGAATGGGTGGCAAGCGAAATACTCCCCCCACCCTTCCTCAGAGTAGGAAGGTACAGCTGCTGTGGGTCTGATCCGCCGTAGCTAGCTGGGCTTGGTTTCTGCAAGGCTTTATAGTGAAATGAGTTAGGGAAGGCTTTGGAGAACTGCCTGTTCAAACGTGTGCCATGGAATCCTTGGTATTCGTTGTGAGCTGTCCTCTGGCTGCCTACGGTGCACCTTGGGTGGAATCACCTCCTAATAGTTTTATCTGGATGTAAGACTTATGACCCTGTGGGTTGTCCCCCGCTTCCTCCCCTCTCCAGGCAGGGCGTAGAGATGAAACATAACTTTTGCTGAGAGGGAGCGAGTGTGAAGTTGGGTCTTGGTCGTGGCCTGTAGTCAAATGGGTGCAGCGCTGGGAAGGGCAGGGTGGGTTTGCAGGATGGGTACTGGGGCAGGCTGGGAGGGCTTCAATAGCTGACATGGGATGGATGTAAAGCAGCTGTCGCGTGCTTGGGATTCCCTTAATCTGTCAGAAATAAATGAAACATGATTTTCTGGAGTGGTCTTTTTTGGGTAAGTATGTATGCAATTTGATACAGAAATGCGAGTTGCCTAGAATGACATGGAAGTGTGAGAAAGGACCAATCTAGTCGGAGAGGTATAAAGATCAAAAGTCAGTCTACCACTCCGCATCCTCAGAGGCCTCTGCACGTGTGTAAGTGTAGATGATAATGTGAAACCAGAGTTGGATTCTAATCAGGTTTGTTAGAGAACTGATGGTGTTTGTTTTTTTTTTTTACATTTTTCTTTTAAAGAAAAAATATTTTTAGGAAGTCTACACAAATCTGTGTGCTTTGAAACCATGCATATAATATTGCTGTGTTTTCTTCTTGTTTTCCCCATGCAATGCAGTGAAATGGATGGTGCAGTCTTGATTCGCCCCTGTACTTTTTAACTTTTCATTTTGTTTCTTTCCTATTAGACTTTTTTTCCCTACTTTCATTTTGTAATTTTTAATTATTCCATGAATTTTAGATAACTTATAATACGGCAGAGTTAAAAATGAAATGGTCTTTGGACGGTTCCACTGGGGCACTTTTAAATATTCAGGTAGAAAAACCAACCCACTCACTGAACATCAGTGATTTCTATTTCACCCTCTGGAAAGAGAAATGAAAATTTCAAGCAACGGAAAAATAAAATTGAAACCTATATAGATTTAAAAAACACACCCAAATACATATTTTCATAATAAAAAATGCAAAAAATAAACATTAAAATAATGGCAAATTAGTCTTTATTTAATGAACATCCATAGTTTTTTGTACATTATCTGATGGCTTTTTTCAATTCTAGGTGTGTGCAAAGCTGTTCACTTTTCATAGGTAGCGTGATGCCACAGGTGATTTAGGTAGGATTAGCGAAAGATGTGCCACAGGGACTGTAAGAAGTCACATGTGATGGTAAATTAAGGAGTTTAAGTGTTCTCTGAGAAGTTGAATGGGACACGATAATTATGAAAAGGGGAGAAGATACAAGGTATAAGTAGGGGTTGGAGGGAAGTTTCTCTTTGGACAAGAATGAAAAGGGGATGGGGAACCCAAAAATCTTCATTGATTTGCCTCTGTTTGCTTTCATTTTTATACATCGAGAGGAAAGAGCAGGTGATAAGCCCTGGATAAGATACCTGGGGCCCTGGAGAGCAGTCTAGGAAAGAAGTACAAAGCGGTATGAATAAGAAATGGGTGATTGATATACAATTTTTGCAAAGGTTACAGCTTGCAAAGAGATGAACAAATCTCCCTTGATCAGTTAATACGCTCCAACATACAATGTGTTGGGAAAAACATGTGGCAAGGCAGCCGGAGGAAGGGTGGTTTCTGAGTTATCCTTATTCGTGTTCCATGCCTGAGGACAGTCTTGGGCAGGAGCACCTTGTACTCAAGGTATGGTGGAAAAGGCTCTTGACCACACACAAGGAGAAAATGAGAAAGCTTTGGGGGGAAAAAAAGATGCAGTTGGTGACCTTATACCAAGGGTCTCTGTTTTAATAGAGAGTTTCCTATAGTTCATGACAGAATTAGGGACCATGCAAGTATCTTGTATTTGTACTTATGTTTATATTTTTCAGTACCTTTTCTTTTTTTTTTTACCCCTAATGCCCCAGGGAGCCATCTCAGAGACCTCATAAACGTGAGATTTCATTTTCTAATGCTATTTCATTTCCTGGATGGAGGACCTGCCATGAGACGACCAGACCTCAAATTATAATAGCCCTATAAATAACTCCCTAAGGCAAAAGGAAAAAAGAAAGCCTTTGAAAGACAACCACAAATGCAAAAATGGAGGTGTTTGGGTTCTTGCAGAACCAGACTAGGCAGGCTCTAGTTAGGACATCATTAATTTAGTGTAAAGTTTTTTTGGATTTCCCTGTTCATCTCTGTGCACTGTTTACTTACAAACCTGTATGTCAAAAGTCCTCTGAGGTCTTTTGTTTGAGTTTAATTTTCTACATAATTCTGGTGCCTTTAGAGCCTGCTAGAAAATGGAGTTTCCAGGTAAAATCGAAAACAAACTGACTAAAACACATACAATTACAAATCGAGTAAAAATAGTCTGAAAATGCAACTTTTTCTTCTTTCTGGGTGAAATCACTTTATTTCAGCAGACCCAGACTGTCTGCCTGCTTTCCCCTAGAAATCTGTGCAGAATTGGCACATTGACTAGAATAAAAACATTCCCGAGGAATCGGCACGTTCTGTCAAAACATTTGAACAGCTCCCATCTCCCAGAGCACCGCGCTGCTGCGGAGCCGGCAAAGGGAGCTCTGGAACGCGGCAGTGCTGGCTTTCCCTCCAACCTCCCGTCTCCAATCCACCTTTTCATGTAGTTACGAGCCAGGTGCTTTGGGCTAAATGATACTTAGCAGAGAGAGGAGGTTTGCGAGAGCCTTTTGCTCCGTGATGTGACCTCCGTGAGGGCTGGCCTTTCTCTGATCCCTCTAAGGCTGCGTTGTTCTTGTGAAGTTTCCAGGTAAAATCGAAGCTTCCCTCACCTTAGTGAGGGGATACTAGATACCCTAGTATCTTCCTGTAGCAGCATGGGTCAATGTACTGTCCAGGGACAGCCGGGCTGGCAAAGCTGAGCTCCAGGAGAAGTCCTGCTGCACATGGATGGGATTCCCCCTTGGCAGATGCCTCTGTGCTGTGCCTGTCGGTGCAGCATGACTCTCTGCTATGTGTGAGCTCAACTTCCAGCAGCAAAAGTGCAATCTCTGTGTTCTGTGAGTGATGATAATGTGTGTGTATATATATATATATTTAAAATTAATCACATCATTAAAAAAAATTGTAATCTTTGACTAACATAAGATACATAGCAATTACAAAAGGTAACTAAGTAAAGTGTGATTAACCTCTACCTTTGCAGCAGGACACCGATTACTTTTCTGAAGTAGTATCTTTAGTCCTCTAGTACTGAAATGAAGGGGGTCTCGCTGGTAAGCCCTACTAGGTATGAATGAGAGTGGTAAAATCAGGCCTGCAGCCAGTTTACCGAAGGTGCCGTCTGTCTGTTACTGAGACCAATTGCTTAGGAACGTAATTGTATCATTCTTGTTACGAAAATTGATATCCCCTGAATGACTGCAGCTAAATGAGGTTTTATTTTTGCAGAATTTCTGGGCTGTTGTATGATAAGGCATGTGGTGGACAGCATACAGCCAGTGGTTTGAAACAAATTAAATTTTTCTTCATATCTGAAACAGTGATGTGTATGAAGCAATACTTTACTGTGCTGATGAACTGGCAGATGGTCCCCTATAAGGCCGCACGTGTGACAGAGCCTGTTTAAATGAACAACATACCTGCTTGCCTAAGCCCTGTCCTGCAGAAAAATCCTTTCTAAAGTAACCTAAAAGTAAACAAGGTGGGAAGGTAAGCTACCCCATGTGCTTCACTTATGCACTCTGGCACGTGCCCGTATTCACAGCCATTTTGATAAAAGTGGCATCACTGAGAAATGAGGTGGAAGAGAATGATCCGTTGCACGCACAGCAAAGAGGACGGAGGGGCTTAGAAACCAGCCCTCGCTCTGCTTAGGTTAGTGGCAGTGCAGCAATCTTACAGGCGGTGGGTTGTGAATGTGCATTCCTAACTCTATTACTTATCCCCGGGGCCAGAATGGCCACATGTGTTGCATAAGCAGCATATTTAATCTGTGAATGATCATTCCTGATGGATCTCTTCCAGCCAGTCCAAAAGTTACATTATTGGGCCCCAGCCCACTTCACGTAGGAAGACAAGACCACCCAAATCTGGTGCCTTTAGGGATGGGAGAAGGTTTACTATGCGTTTACTGCGATTAATAATTTCACCTTTTATGCAAGTGATTGTACACTCTGTGGCCAAAATACTTATATACTGGTCTCTAAACCAAGGCAGCTAAAGCCATACTGTGGCACCTAAAAGTGTAACCATACGATTGTCATGGGAATTAGCAGGTGGTGTTAATTTCAAATGTTGCTATAACTTCTTTTATTTAGTTATGTGAAGTCTAGTAAATTTTGGCCTGAGCAAAAACCATGCTGGCAAAATATGGTCACCTCAGGGACTGAGGCAATTTGCCACAGTATGGCCATATGGGAGGGGAAAACCTGTTAAAATCCTTCTATGGACAATTATGGCAAATATATTTTAAAAGGCTTTGAGACCTTGCACAACGACGAGCCCATCTCTTCCTAGGAGAGGTAGCGAGCTGAAACAACAGTGTCAGAACTGAAACCTCTTAATGGACCTTTGCAAGACGGTAATACAATGTAAGGCTCAGGTTTGTGGAGACCTACCACTGTCCTAATACACAAACAGTCACTTGATTTGCTAAAAGCTTATCTCCAGAGGCAGCCCTGGACGAAAGAAGTGTTGTTGCAGTTTTGTGGGCAAGGAAGCTCAGGGCTGTGGCTGGAACAGTTTTGGTTCGCCACGGTTGAGAGCGGTGGCAGAGTACCCGCTGTCTTCGCTGGGCATGGAAGCAGGTAGCGACTCCTCCAAGCTTGTGCAGAAAGGGGTGGTGGCAAGATTGCCAGCTGCGTTGGCATCCAGTGGGGTGAGCGCTGCAGTCACTGACGCCTCTCAGAGTCTCCTGGTGCTTCAGGAGAAGTTGATATTACAGGGAGGAGGACAGTGCCTCAAAACGTCCCTGCTGGAATAGATGAGCATCTTCAGTCGAGAGTTCAAACACAACTTGCTTTTCTACTACTTCTGTAGTCAGCCTGGTAATTTTTGTTTGGCTTAGGAAACACAGGAATGTGTTACGTTCATGCTTAAAAGATTGCCTCTCTTCATAGAAATTTGTTATCCTTTTTCTCATTTTCAACGAGGAAAACTTGCTTTTGCAGCAGAGGCTTTGACATTAAGTGTCTTGATAGAATAATAGGCGTGAGATGGATTGCAATCTATTGCCTCAAGACTTTGCCAATCATAAACTAAAATCAGTTAATGCATTGAGTTAAATCTTGCTATATTGTGCAATGTGCTAGTAGTATTAAAAAAATCAATTCAGAAAATATTGATTATATTATCTCCATAGCAACAAACAGTAAGGGGATAATGTTAGCTTAATAATTGTGCTTTGTGAAAACCTTTCAGAATAATTACTGCATTGTGGTCTTTTCTCAATGTGGAAAGCAATAACGCTTCTTCCTTGACTGCAGTCACCATCAGCACTGTGCCAAGAGATGCTGGTTTTGTGTGCATGCATATGTATTCGTGGGTAATTTTGCTCCGGGTGAAACAATTTAGCAGACTATTTTGGGATCCATTTTTAAATGGTCAAGACCACAAATTGACAATTGTTTTCTATGTGGTTTGTTTTCTCCCACCTCCTCTGACAACTGGCGACTGTAGAAAGGATCCGTTAACATTCCTTCTCCTGCATCTTTCTTTACAAGGCACAAAGATTTTGTCATGTCATGGAACTATATGTCCAGCTGTCGTGTTAAGGATGGGGGGAGATAGGAGCTCTGCTCTAAAGACAGTGTTTCAAAGCTGTTCTTTAACTGAATTTAATCTATCATCCTCTAGAAATGACCTGCTCTGTGGGAGCTATTTGCCTGTATTTTGGAGGACATGATTCTCTTGTGCATCCTGCATTGTCCTATAAATAAACTGAAGTTTTAGGAATAAATAAATATATGTTCTTACATATAAGTAGGGGGATGTGGATAACTTTTTTAGCTTGAAAGTTTAGCAGGAGTGTCAGAGGAATAGATATATACACTCTGGTCTTGCTTTTATTTTTACTTTTAGGTCAACCCTGTAATTTTGATCTTGAAGTAAAAAGAGGTGTTTACACAAATATATGATGGAGAGGCCAAGTTTTTAGAGTGATCAAAAAAACCCAGTTTAATCCCTGAAGTTTAAGCAATGCCTAAACTGTGTGGTCTCTATAGTCCTCCGGGACCTGGCATTGGATTGGGAGCCCATTCACCTTCTGGTCATGCCACTATTTCCTGATGTACCTGTTGTGCCAGGGTTGGGTTTAGCAATCAGCCAGCAGAGAGTAGGCTGCTGCCAGATCTTGCATCAGCAGGAGATTCCTCATAGCATTTGTAGGGTGCCCCGTGCTGTCCCCAGTAGTATGGTGGGATGCCCCTTTACTTCCCAGGACATGAGTGCCATGTTCTCTGATGGTCACTCCTCCAGACCTTTTCCCATGGGACAAACATTGAATTTCAGACAGGTTAAACTTTTAGCACCATTCTTAACAGTATGTCGTATTATTTTGATTTGTACTTTTGCACACAATTTGCCCTTCAAATGGCAGATAATTTGATTTCTTACTGTTTACCAGACGGCGTCCCCTTTTTGTTGAGGAGCTCCAGCAGAAAGCCCCTGCTTTGGAGCTACTAATTACAAGATGTGACCGTCCTGGAGCCAGGAATGTGCAAACTTCAGTGCTGTACGTGGTGGCACCTTGGTACCGTATACATAAGCAGCACCGTGCAAGTGCTGACAGCTTTCCATTTGGGATGACATCTGCATAAGGAGCTCGATTGTGCTGTTGTCCCCTGCTGCTGTTTTCCTCTGCAGGCCCTCCAGGTGGTTGTTTTATGGGGAGGATGTGACGGAAGCATTGTTTTCTGTCCCAGGCAGGGGTTACTTTCTGCCATTGGTCCAGTTATCTAGGAATGTGGTCAATTCACTGGGAGAGGCAGGAGCAGTGATTGCTCTCGACTTCGTGCCATGTGCCAAGGCAACTAGTTGTGTATAGCCATTGTACTGAATGAGGATGCCAAGCGTCTCTCTCCTTTTCTGGGTGCAGATGAATGCAGTTATGAAAGGGCAGCTAAATGCATTGGTTCCTCTGGAAAATATCTGGTATTTGCAGTTGTGTAGCATCATTCCTTTAAAAAAAAAAAACAAACCCAAAACAAAAAACAAACCAAAACTCCAAAAAACTAAAACCCAGATGGATTGACAAGGTGCTTTTTGTGATGCTGCTGCAGAATCCAGCACTGACTGGTGATCTAGAAACAGAACCGAATGGCTGACATGAGCCAATTCTATCCCCAACTCCAAACCCAAGCTCTTCTCTCTATGAAACTGTCACACTTGAAGTTTTGACTGTGCTTTTGCTTGGCATCCCTTGTGCTTGCCCTGGGTGTTGGCCAGTGGCCCTGCTGATCCCTAGAGCTCTCCTCCCTAATTCTCATTCCACTGCATTCTCCCATTTAGTTTCCTTGTGTAATCTCAGCTCTTACTGGGCTCTGTGATCCTCTCTTCAATGCGTGCGGGGGTTGACACTGCATGTTTCTGTCCTCTTCCTAATCACTTGTTCCAGGGAGGCCTGATATGCTTTCTAGGGTGCCTGTTTTCTATGCTTGGATCCTACCAGCTCCACGTGGCTGGCTTGGGTCTTAAACGGTGTTTGGCTCCAGGGCAGAACATGAAGAGTAACTTACCTTGCAAAAACAAAGAGATTTTGTTGAAGTAATTATTTTAAGCTAGTCAGTCAACTGCCTGGTGTGATGCGGCTGTTGGGGCTGTGGCTTCTCTTATTCCCAAAGGGATAAAACTATTCTGTCCTGCATAGGATCTCACAACGCATTTCTGTCTGTAGTGGCTTAGAGTAGGTCTGTCCTCCTTGGCGGACTGTCGGTCTGGGAGCCTGATGGAGCACAGCGAGTGTTTGTTCACATGGCTGGGGTGAAGGTGCCTGCAGCTCAGCAGCCACGGGCCCCCCTGTGCCCTGCTGAATGTATGGGCTCACCTCGAGGCTTGCGTGTGTCAAGCTGACTTGTCTGTCCTTAACCTCGTGTCTTTTCCAGAGGTGCCATGTGATAGATGGTAGTAAAAAGGGACCTGTCATGCCTGTGCCTGGCCTGTCCATGCTACAGATAGCAGCGTGCTCTGTTCTGCATCACAGGCCAGGACAATCTATAGAGATGTTTTTCTCCTTTCATGCTCAAGATCTTGCATCCAAACAGGGTGGGAGTTAGACAAGAGGAAGCCGGGCTTGTCCAGCTATGTTAAAATACAGAAATAGTCCTACTATCTTCCAGTAATGCATTAAGTGCTGTGATTAATGTCTGTCACATGTAATGGTCTTTCCAGGTCTTTTCTCTTGATGGAGTACTGTGTGAAGCATAGTGCTTTGATTTGGGCGCTGCTTTGTGTCTTGGTATCATCACGATAACAGATCAAAATTTGGAAGCTGAACACAGATGGAGCTTGTGATAATCTTTAGTTCTTTCAGATGTACATTTCATAGTTGCAAACTTAGCGGTCACAGATAATTAAGTGGCATTGATTTTTATAATCAGCTTATAAACAATGGTAGAGACCCCTAGCACTGTATGGGGAGAAATGTGTCTGAGGAGGCCAAGATGATATCACCCACTGAATGAGTAATGTTGCTTCCTAAAGCTGAGGTTTTCTTGAAGCCCACCTGTCTAAATAGTACCCCGAGACACCAGTGGATTAAAGCAATATGAGACAGCCCAGAGTTTGCATCAGAAAAGAACGCTTAAACACCGTCATCCTAATTCTGTAGGTAAAGATGCAAGATTTGCATGTGGACTTGTAATTTTTCCAGTACTTATTTTGAAGTCTGTTTGCATTCAGTGGCATCTAAGAGAGGCTGTTGCACAACGGGATTGGTTAATACCTTTTATCCTTAAAAATCATATTTTCACAATCTGAAGGAATCTGCTGTTGATGGACAGGAGGGGGAGAGGGACACTCTTTAGAAGCAGAGAAACTCCTTGGATTAAAAAAAAAAAGAATCCCCACCTCCCCTTCTTGGGAAAGAAGTCAACTTTCATTTCTCCAAATGCCAATTTGTTACCGCCTTAAAAAGTGCTGTGTTGTCAGAGTACTCCCAAAATGTTTGTTTTCCTTAGATTTAGCTAGTGTGTCTGTCTGTCCCACAAGAAGTTGTTTCCATTTCTTTTAAATTATGCAATTACTGCTTTGCCTCCCTTAAGGGAGGCCAGCAAAGAAAACTAATAAAATTAATTCACCATTAGTAAGATGTGCTGAATGCTTACGCTAATCCATCTGAGAGACATTGAGCACACGGTGAAAACGCACATTGCAATGCTATTCTATTGCACAATGAATTCCCTCCTATAGAGAGCACTGTAATTCTCTGCTTTCCTGTTGTAATTTAAGGATGTGGTAATATTAAGAAAGGCAGCGAAGATGGTCACCAATCCAATGGAATTACATACAAGAAGTTTGTGCAGGAGAGAATTACACTCAGTTTGGAAGGAAGACAACTTAGCAGAGATTTAGTGGAAATTACATACGCTAGTAAAAAAAAAATTAAAAAATTCATCATTCCTTTCTCTTTTTTTTTTCTAGTTTGACTTACTATAAATATGTTTACCACGGGATCTGAAATTGCAGTGAGTCTGTAAGACCTCACATGGAGCTTTTCATGAACACACATTGCACAAATTGTATTTCTCTTTGTACGTGTCTTCATAATGACATGTTTTCTGGTTTTGATAAAGATTCCTAGAAGCCTGAATAGGTGTCTTCTGTGACATTTACTCTTAAGTAAAATAAGGGCCTAGCAGGTTTAAGTGTTATCTAGACAATAGTCCTAATAAAAATAGTAAGGTTGCAATTATAGCTCTACAGCAGATATAAACAAGGTCTAAGCTAATGGCAGGCAACTTCCAAATAGATAAAAAGAAATATTATTTCAGCCAGTGTAATCAGTCTGGAGAATTCATCATTGCAAGAATCAGGGAGTCGAATACAGCAGCTGGAATAATTTGTGGGTCTGGATAATTTTATGACTAATTACATTTGTAGCTATGCATATTATGATAAGAGTAATTTAATCTTAAGCTAACAGTTGGGTAAGGAAGAAACCTCCCTCTATTTAAAGCCTTTTAGAGTTAACTGTGTATGTCGCGTTGTTTTCTTCTCGCCTTTCTCCAAAGCCTCAGGCATGTGATATGTCTGAAAGCTCAGAATTAGATAGAATTTGTTGATATTCCTATCTCATATACTGTTTCTGTGGCAGAGAAAGAATGGGTCTGTAAGATACCAAGAAGGAGGACCGAGAAACCTGCAACTTGTCTTTGGCTCTCTCATTGACTTCGTGTGGCACGTGGCAAATTGCGTCATCCTGTGTACGTCCAACTCCCCACCTGTGACAGATGGTCCCTTATCATCCCAGAGCTGTGGAAATGAAGTTTGTAAAGTGAAATGAGAGTGAAAGGGGAAAGACAGAAAGAAAGTGAGAATCTCATTGCCGTATGTCAAATTAATGTCTGAGGCTGTATCTATGTGGGAATGCTTTGGAAAGTGAAGGTGAATCAACTAGAAGTGTGAATGCAGCATGCATATAGGAAGTGCAGTAAATCTTTTCCACTGGGAAAAAGTCTCTCTTGTTGTGGAATTGGCTGTTATCACCTGGAGGGGCTGGCATAGATGAGCTGGGTTATTCATCCTGCACGCCATTTTTTAAGTGTCCACACCTTATCTTGTGTGCCTCAAAACCCTCCTTGAGCTTCTTGCCCCCACTATTCTGACTGGAAGGCTGTTTTAAAATCTTAGTACTTTGATAGTCAATAACGTTCTTCTAAGTTCTAGCAACACTTATCCATGGCCAGTTTATACTCATTTGATCTTTTAGTAATGTAGGCCTTTTATATTAAATAGATATTTTCCCTCCCTGATGATTACGCCCAGTACATTTATAGACAGCGAGCATGTCTCCTCCCTTTGGTCTGCTAAAATGAACCTTTGGTTTCCTAAAATGAACTCTCCTAATTGCTACTTTTAAGACAGGCCGTCTGTTCCCTGAAGATCCTTGTAACCCTTTTTTCCACTCGTTCCATTTTTAATTCATTCCTTTTGAATGTGGCTCGGCAAACTTGCATGCAGCATTCCAGAGGAAGTGTATCCCAGGTATTTTACACTTATAGTTTTCATCATACTTGTTGTGCATTGTTATCCTGTGGTTGATGTGTCCATCCAGGTTTTTCCCTGCTCTGTCACTTTCAAGCAATAATCTACTACTGCAGAAATTCTTGGAGTTAACCTAGTCGCTCTAAGACGAAGAAGCTTTGCCTTCAGCCGAAGACTCTCCTCTGTTGCAGTTGTTCGGGTTCTTTAGGTCATCCGATTCTTCTGATGTGACAGTCTCAGTCTGTCTGCCTGCTAAGGAAAGAATCTGTCCTTCAACCCACAGTCATGAAGGTACCTCACTAAACTCTGCTTTTTGTGCCAAAGTCAGTCATGAAAACATTGAACAAGGCTTGTCCCAAGACTGACCCTTGAGAAATCTATGGGTTTCCTCCTTTCATGCCTGTAGTTCTTTCAGGGCAGCCCA
>NW_010262197.1:80671-92174 GCF_000690775.1 Eurypyga helias | reverse complement strand
GCTCTTCCCTCACCTAGCAGATCTTCCCGAAGAAAGAGAACACGTGGTATATCCCCTTTCCCGTTCCTGTGACCCCCTGTCCTTTAGGTATTTGCTGTGAAGCGGAGCGCCAGGTTGTTACCGGTCGGCCAGACACGGTGCGTGAGGGACTGTGAACCTGCTGCAGCTGCTCCGTCCACCATGCCACTAGGCAGTGCTTACGACTCGAATGTTAAAAACATACGGTGGGCTTTGTGAGAAAATCTGAGGACTGCGTGTGTTCCACGCATGGGGAAGTCTTGCATGCCATTGAGGTCAGGCTCGCAATTGTGTATTTACTTGCTTGGCTTCCCCTCCCTCCCTGACTCTTCAGTTACCAGCCTATTAGAATCAGCCATTAACCTGGTTAATGGGGAGAGACAGCAAATACCAGGAAGGATGATGTACTTAATTCCCTCTTGGAAACCTGACTGTTTTAAACTGTAAATGTTTCAAACAAAGGCTGAAAAGGGTCCAAAACATGTCTTTCCTTTGTAATGCAAGCACACCTAGGCAGAGGAGAACCAGATGAGGCAGTTTTCTCCTTAGGACTGCAATGGGTAGTGATTCTTAAGGGTGAAAGGGTAGTGCCCTGCCAAAACCACCCAGGTGGCTTTGAGCTGGCTGTGTGCAGACTTTGGGGTGGTGAATCGGCATGACGGAACATATTGTGCCATCTGATCCTTTTGGGTGATAGGATCCATCAAGGTGATACCTTGATGTCATCTGATCCTTTAGGTGTTGTGACTCTGTCCTAAGAGCCTCTGGTCTCTATGACCAGGGCAGGTGACAGAGAGCAGAAGGAGAAGAGGGTGATGGAAGGCATGGGATGAGGGCCGAGTGAAAGGGAGAGCTCATGCCAGAGGGAAGACAGCCACCTTTCGGGGAAGGACTTGAGCTATTTCTCCAAACGTGATACGACAGCGCCTTGTTGAAGGACGCAGAAAGAAACTTGCCCGCTTAGTTTTTCCTACAAGACCTGAAAAGGTAGAAGGAAAAATTTACAATGTGTTTGGCATTTAGTTCAGGTAATTTTTAAAAATTGTATAACAAGAACACATTGTCCAAATTTTCATATACAGATTCAATTAATGTTCAGTTAATTAGCCTTTACAGATGAGGATTAACTTAATTACATAACACTAACCTCTCTTAATAACTATTAAGGGTAGGAAGGCTGCTTTTAATAAATTTGGAATGGCTATATGTGTTTTTTAAAATCTGAAATGGCATACACATAAATTAAACCAAATTACACACAGAGGACAGCCATTAAGGGTAACGATCAAAGAAAATAAACTATGTACATGGCTCAGAATCAGGCTGGTTAGAAGTTCATGCTGTTTTCCTTCTCATGTCTGCTGGCATCCTAGTGTTTTCACTAGGATTATTACTAGAGATGATGTGCAGTCTGGGGTCATTCCTTCAAAGTGGGCTGCAGTATGACACGAGGTTGCTTTAATTAAACGTTAGCTTGTAATTAAAAAAAAAAAAATCATTTGGGGTGCTAGGTTATTACCAGATGTTTGTTTTTTTTTCCAGGTGGTCTAAGGAAAAAAGGCTTGTGAAGCCCATGGAATACTAAAAATCTGATCCATAAATGTCATTCCTTGTCATAATGTACTATAAATAACAGTATAGATTTTTGTGTCTTGATGTGAGGTGTGCACGCAAACAATAATGCTGTGGTTATTAATAACGTAGCGAAACAGAACATCATGTCTGACTACAGGGTGGTGAGCATGTCTGTGGACTAGTGATAGAATCTGACATCTTAGGCTTCTCAGTCACAGGTTTGAATCCAGGCTGTCTGGGTAAGTGACTGACATCAGGTAAAGTGTGATGCTTTTTTCTGAAAGGGGCAACAAAAGAAGCCTTTTACCCTTGGCTATTCTTTCATGGGTAATGTTTCACTTGCAGTGGGTTTTGACGGGCACACCACATCCATTTCCATACAGCTTGGTAGCTTTTGTGGCATTCAGTACACTACAAAATTCAAGAGCTACCCTCGTTGCATTCTGGAAGTCACTTTTTTGGAGTTCGAATTCTGTGTTATGGTCAGGAGAATTCATCTGCTGGATCCCTCAGCTTTGTGACCCTCTTCAAACCATTTTATCTAGTGACCCTTAAGGACTATGGCTAAGTTCATAAACTACATGATTTGTTTTCCAGATGCAGGAAACTGAAATGTTATAAAGCATCCTCCATGCAGTCTGGGTCACTTGAGCTTCAAGCTTGAAGTCACTTAAATCCCCATTTGCAGCCTCAAGATTGCAGGTATTGAGCAACTAATAAGAATAGCTTGGATATGCCTTACGTTAGCCACTCCAAAAATTGAAATGCATGATACTACTGGCTCTTT
This sequence comes from Eurypyga helias, assembly GCF_000690775.1. NCBI lineage: Eukaryota > Metazoa > Chordata > Aves > Eurypygiformes > Eurypygidae > Eurypyga > Eurypyga helias. Next base: position 89,794 of record NW_010262197.1, on the reverse strand, counting down.
CTGAAAACTTTGGCTTAGTGCCTGCACCCATTTTCAGCAAGGAGGGAAGATGACATTGCCACAGATTTTTTCCGTGCTGTGAGGAACTAGCAAGGTGAATATGCAACAAGGAGGAAATTGCTGAAGGATCCATCTTGGAGTGGCAGAATCTGTTGAAAACAGGAAAGGGGATAGTTAAGACAAGAGTCCTTTCTGAAGCCCTTTTGGGCATGTGCTGCTCAAGCGGAAGCCTCAGCATTCAGTATCTCAAGATAGAAGGTTGGCAATGACCAGACTTCACTCTGTCTGATGCAGACCCAAATATTCTTCCCTTCCACAGGGGTTGCACCTGTATCCCTGGCCTTGCGTGAGTGGTTCTACCCACAGATGCAGCTGATGATACACCCTCAGACGAAGGGGAGAAGGCAAATTCCCTGTGGGGAGGCAACTGCCAGCCATGTAAACAAAGAAGCCTTCTGGGTGTGCAGCAGTCAGCCCATTTGAGCTGCTGTTTCCATGGTGTACCAGATGCTGTAAAATATGCTTTCTTCAGGGAAAGAAGCTTTTCATACTCCCGCATTATCTTGTTTGATAATGGGCTGTCATCAGGCTGGTACCTCACTGTGGGGGCCACACGCAGCAAGTCTCCCCTGCTCCAACCCTTTTCTGAGTTGTTGTTGATGACAATTCATTATCTGCAGCTTCCAAACAAAGAAAAAGCTATGTGATTTTTCTGACTTGCAACAGCATTACTGACTATGCTTTTACACATAGTTGTTAAGTCCCTGTTTAATGTGCTACAGTTCCTCCTGATGCACATGGTGTCATCTTGTAATACCGTGCAGTGTTTTGCTTTCCAGTTTCCTTCTGCTTTCCTAAAAAAGCATAATACATATGTTTCCATTTTTCCCTGATTATCCCCTTCCTAATCCCAACATTGCTTCATTATAGCTGCTGTCTTATGGCTGTTTAAGTTGTGGGTACATGTCAGCAGGCACTGTTTCTGAGTTTGCTTCCTCTCCTCGTGTTTACCCACCAGGTGATCTTGAGTCAGAGAGGTCTCTACCTCCGGTTTCTTGTAAAGCAGCTGCTGCTGGTGCAAAGGTACTTATCCTGTAGGTACTAAGTACAATTGCAATTATAAAAGTGGACAAACCTGCAGTAATGAGCCTTGGAGCAGATCGACCTCAGCTGGCGTAAATAAGTTACCAAAAGCACTTCAGAGGCTTTCTGTGCTTCAAACCTGACACACAGGAGAAGAATGGTGTTTCAGAGTACCTGTCTCCTGGAAGCTGTGTTCAGGGATGATGCTGCAAAACTGGCAGAGCTGCGTGGACATGGCATATCCTCGCACCGTGTACTGAGACCATCACAGGTTCATGGCCTTCCTCGTGGCTGTTGGGAAGAAACACAAGTGCCGCCTTGTGACCCCAGCTTCCTGCGGCTGAAAGGCGTGCCTTGGCTCGGAAGGGGTGTGCACGTGTGTTCCCTCTGCCTTGCTTGTGCTTCAGCCGCTGCAGCCTGGCAGGGCTGCTCGCTCGTCTTCCCAGGCAGCCTGATGAGACCCACTCCTGCGTGCGCTCCGTGCCTACGAAGGATAGCACTGGGTCCCTGTGGTTGGCGGCAGAGGCAGGCAGTGCTGTGTATGTGTGTGCGGTCACAGTCTCTGGGCATAGAGAACAAGTGCTTATTTTACTCCCGAGGATGTTTTCTCCCAATCCTTCCCAGATACTATTCAACTCCTCTCTCCCCATCCTGCAGGCTTGTACTTCTCACTTTGCGGAAGAAAACAGGAATGTGGTTAATTTTAATCCAGCGCAAACATTTAGGAGACCTGGAGGTGGAAAACCAGTTATTGGTTAACCGGCCTGATTTTAAACGTGTTCTGCCTGACCCCTCTACTGTAGTGAGCCAGGAATAGCGCTTCCAAGAAGCTGGCTTTCTGGAAGGCTTTTTCAGTGAATCATTTAAAGCCTAGACTTCTTGTAAATGTTAATACCCTGCTGGCTCGCTGGAACGCAGCTGGTGGATACAGCAAGTGCGATCCCTACGCGCGTGCTCGCAATCCAAAGCAAAACTTAGCAGGCGAGGTTCAGGCTGTAGTTTGGCATGTCCTCACTCAAGACAGGCCGGGAGGAAGGTGGGCTGGGGGGCTGACCTGATTCAGCATCATCTCACAAGCCCCGAAGCCCCGTGCAGCCGACAGCGTTGTGATGCAGCAGTGCTTGGCACCACGCGTTCAGCCCTGCCCGGGGACCTCGAGCAGTGCCCTGCGTCGCGCTGGTGCCTCGGCGTGGCTGTAAGTGTCGGCCGGTGCTTGCGCAGGTTGGAGTCCCTCTCACAGGTGAAGCGACCAGGGTGCACCCATGAGCCCAGCCTGCTCTTAGGTGGCAGCCTGGAGAGTAGCGCTGCGGGGGATTTGGCCCCAGGATTTCCCCTCGCGTCAGCAGGGAAGGCAGTAGGTAACCTTTGTAAGGCGGAAATCACCGCCGCTGCAGGCTGAGATCCTGCTCCCGCGGAAGTGTCACTATAGCAAAATGCGGGTCGATGTGAGTGCGTGTGTACCTTTCCCCCCTCACTCCGTGTCTGCAGATAAAAGCTTTTTTGAGTTAGCTGTGTCTGTGGTATCACAAAGGCTTTGCCCACCTTGGTTCCTCTGTGCTAACAGATGAGGCTTTTCTGCTTACCTTAGTAGTAAAGTATTTTTCAGGTGAGAATATGTATTTTTCAGGCAGTCATCTAAACCACTTCTTTCATGATTTTATCTTTAGTGTGTTTTCTTACACAACATCCAGCGCTTCAGCTTTCTGTAGGTTTAGGAGAATCTGAAGTTCTTGCCTTAACCTGGAGGTGTACTGTCCAGTAGAATAAACACATTGCAAGCCCAGGATCAAAAAACCCAAAACAACCAGAACTGTATTAAGAATAAAATAACAATCAAAATGCTCTATAAGAGGAGGACTGTAGGTGGAGGCAAGTGCTTTGCTAATTTGGGTGATATGTCAGCACCCAAGGGTGATAAGCATGATAACTACTTTTGATTACCAGATTTTCTTTTGCTCAGTATGGTAAAATGCTCCCAAAACATACACACGTTATGTGGTGTTGTTTATGTATGTCTGTGGTTAATGTATTTACAATAGTTCATATTGTTTTAGCTCATAGTCTGTAGTATGTCTGACAAAATAAGAAAGATTCAATATGAGTCTTCTACTTTGTTAGTGACTTTTCTCTGAAGAATGAAGATAGATCACAATAGCCTTCCTGAATTACTATAAATGCAGATTAATGCAGTCAGATGTGTTATTTGTCCATAGACAAGTTACAAACAGTGCAGTAAGATTCTCAAATATTGCTGTTTTGTTAAAACCGTTTTTTTCATATTCACTTTCGGGGATACATTTTGCACACCTTTCAGATTAATCAATTTGAATTCATTTAGGACACTAACAATTTAGTATAGTGTCAGGTTTATTTGGATAAATGGTTACCAATTTTCATCAATTATGAAAATGAAACACAGTAAAAATTCTAAAAGTTTGTCAAAATAAATCTGCTTACTGTTCTGCAGAGTGTCCCAGGTGACTGCCTCATGCTAAACTCCAATACAGGTTTGGGTTTTATTTTGAATAGCATAACTAAACCCCAGACGAGACCACCTTTCCATTTTCCCTGTGTTTCTCTTGTGTGTAGCAATCATGTATTTATGTAACTAATTTATCTGTCAGTTTTTTAATCCACACACACATCAGAAAAAAAGATTAATAAGTAAGAATCCCAATCATGAAATTAGTTTAAAACAAACAAACAAACAAAACCCACACACCCAAACAAAAAACCCCAAACCAACCAACCAACCAAAAAAAAAACCTACACAAAGAACTGGTAACATTATTTTGGAATGTAAAACCCTGATGAAAACATGTTTCATGGCTTTCCGGGTCTTTAATGGAGTTGGGATTTTTTTCAGTCATCATTTCTAGACTTCTGTCACAGATGGACACTGAGAGAAAGGTGAGGTTATTAGCTAAAATCATGGCTCTCCCAGTTGAGGTTCAAAGCTCTGGCGTGAGTGTTAGCAACATTGTATAATAGAGTTTCTATTAAGTACTGTTCTAAAATACTTCGTTTTCTTTCTTTTATCCAGGGTTTTTGGGAAAACCACACAAAACTCATAACGGAGTATGGACCTATTTGTGGGTAAGCTTGGCAGTGCCGTCAGCTTTCTTTTCTGGCTCTTGCTGTTTGGGTTTGTTGGGTGGGAGAGAAGAAAATATGAAGAGATGATGTTCATCAAAACACCGAGTGTGGTGTTTCAGCCTGGCGGGCAGAGGAGGAAGTTGATTACATGCAGAAATTAACCTTGGATTATTTTAGTTCAGCATTTGGTGTCAACTTCATTCTTCTCTTTCTAATTTTAATTATGCACATAAAGTTTAGTCTTTTTCAGAATTGTACAAAGCTACCAGCTTTCAGTATTCTCTTTTCAACTGCATATTCTTTATGCTTAAGGTGAACAGTGAAAATAATAATTTATCATCTTAAAAAAAACCCTTGGTTTATGAAATAGGATGAGCTTGGTTCAGTTGTCACTACCTATATTTATGCAAAATGCCTAAACTTAAGATCCAATGACATACAGATTAGAAATGAGGCATTCCTCTCTCTCTAGCTTAGCTGTGCAACCTTAGCAGTTTATTAGGAGTAAAGAGGGTTTAAGCAGTATATGCCTTCGCACAAACCCTTCCACATTTCTGTGAATGGCATTTCTGTTCCAAGAACTACTTTCCACTCGTCATCATTTTAAGTGGAAATGCACTTATTTCATGGTAGCTTCTATTGTCTGGGTCAGTTCATGTTTCTAGCATAACAATTGTTTCAATATGTCAGTATCAAGCAATATCTACCAAGTACAAGCAACGTAGATTTTCTTTTTCTTGGGTACTTCAAGGGGTTTGAGACACTTGTAAGACAGTATATATGAATGTGTGTGCATATTTGATCATAAATGATATAAATATGCTTTGTGTGCTCTTCTACCAAAAAAGCTGTATCAGAAAGAAGTCAGGCTCAGCCATATGAAGCATTTGATGCTCCAGTCACAGCCACCTTGTGGCATTTATGCTCAGCCTTAAGGACAAAGTTTTGCAAGAAGTGATGGAAATAACGAATTCCAAGTGTTAGGCACTTGTTTAAGAGGAAATAATACAGTGTCTTGGCTGGCCAGGAGTGGAGAAAGATATTCATTAACACTGTGGCAATTTGTATATTGTGTAACAAATGGAAAATGACTGAGGCTTATTACCTCCGTGACCTTTGGTGTGATGCCCTTAAATGACAATGATGTAAGAACACTGGCATTCATTCCTCAGTGTATTTCCGTCCTTATTAATATGATGCCTATTTTTTTCTAAGTAGAATTTGAGACAAGTTGCTATTTAGTCGTCTGTCTTCTCACTTGGCCAGGCAGAGGCTATGTCATCAGAGAAAGAGATGTATAATTATAGTGTGTGAGCGGATAGAGAGAAAGTTTCATTTTTCCAATCTACCCACAGCTGTTAGGGAATGAAACCTCTGTGAGATTTGCATGGGCTGCAAAGCTGGATGGTGGTGGCAGTGGTCAGCCAAGACAGTTCTGCCTCTCTGGGATTCTGTAGGTAGGAGTGAGCAGATTGAGCATAACTACATCCCATTTAGTACATGCATGAAAAATTCAATTTCTGAGGGATCTAGGAGGCTGGCAAAGAAAAAATACTGCTTTTTGATATCTTCCAGAAAAACAAAGCTGGGCTCAAACACTGCTGTGCTTGAGGTAAGCTTTCTTTCTAGTTGAAGGAGGATGTTGTAAAACCTGGCTTGAGAGCTGCTGTTCAATAGGTGTGGTATGTGTTAGGGGGTTTTATTACAGTCCTGTCAACGAAAGCAATTCCTTCTCCTTCCCTATATGTCTTCTGTGCGATTCTTTCTGTGGTTCTTTGAAATAGGCAATAAATGGTAGGTGTGTTTATGTGCATAGTCCCAGCAAAGTATTGGATCTGGCAGCTGGAAGAAGATGTGGCATTTTGCTTTTTCCAGATTGAAAACTGCTTTCCAATAAGCATAAAGAGCAATGATGTTTATTTCTACAGTGGTGAAGTGAGTTGAATACAAATCTTTGGAACTGAAGCCTTTTTTTCTTTCTAAGGTCACTTGAATAGTCTGAATGATACCATCACAACTGTTTTCTTTTGTGTGTGAATTGGTTTCCTTGACAACAGGATGTCAAATCAACTTTTCAGCTTTAATCAAGTCAAAACAATATATCCCTTCCATTCCAAAAGGCCTCAAGTCGTAGAGAATTATTTCAAGTAAGGCTTTTGTAGGTCAGAAAAACCTTTTTTTTTTTTTTTTTTCCTTCGCTTCCGTGCGTGGATCCGAAGGAGAGGTGATGGTATTACTCTTTTTATAGAGAGAGACAATGCAAATAGTCTTCAGTTGTGAGTGTGTGCTGTGAAAACTGTCTGTTTTCATACAGAGATGGCCCAAGATGGAGGCCAAGGCAGAAACAAACAGCTCTGGTTTGGTGCAAAAGCAGAGTCAGAGCATTTCAGTTCAATGGATAATCCAAGCCACTGATGTGAGTTGTGAAGAGATCCTGCAACAGCATGCTAGTCGTTTTGGTTCAGCTACAGTTCGGAATACCTACTATAAAAATGCCTCCTCTGAAATACATTTGCAGCTATCCATAACAAAAATAAAACCTGGAAAATATCCTATTTGGAGTGCAATGTACTCATACATGTTAAGATTTGTCTTGAATATTCTCCTTTCCATGGTAAGAGTTTTGCAGGAAAGTAGTCCTGGTTTCTGTGGAAATCAGTGACTTATGTCACTTAATTTTTGGATGAACTTTGATGTTTTCCTACTCTATTTTCACCCCTATCATATTCAATTGTTCCATTTGCATTGTAGATTGTGGCTACTGATCGGAAATAGGTGGTAAGAGCAGAGTGAAACAAAGAGCTTCTGGGTTGAAGAGCAAAAATAAAAGGGGAGAGTATACGTTATGGAATCAGAAACACAACTGCTCCATGAGCAGAGCTGTGGAGGCAGTGAGTTAAATTTACTTTGTATACACACTTCGTATTCATTTGGCCACTCTTTTGCAATTGCATCATTATGACTTTATAGCACTGTAAGCATGTATGGCTGATTTGGAGTTGGAGAATGGTGCCAAAATAAGTAATATATTCTTGGCCCAAGGACACACTACCAGTGAAGGAACAGAAAATATGGTAACAGCCCCAAGCGGGCAGGTGGTGGCCTCTGGGATGAATGAACCTATTCTGCCTTCAACTGTAGCAATGCATTTGGATGTAGGGAGGAGTGTAAGTGCTTGTAACATAGACCTCACTGCTTATAGTCAGAGTAAGAACAGAAGGTTAAAGTTCAGTGCAATTTTTTGGGTGACAGTTTCTTCATATCCTTTTGCATCTGAAACCCTGTTCTTACTCTATTACACAGTAGTTCAGACTTCTCACAGCAGGTTGAAGTTCAGAGTTCAAGTGAAGGAAGAGTAAGTGCTAAAGAGAACAGGAACAAAGTAAGGAAGAGATGGGTCTAGGAGTAGCGAGAGGACAAATTTTGGATTAAATCACCTCTAAAAGGCAGAAGACAATCAGAGTATTTGAGCCTAGGGTTGTCTGGCTGTGAACTGGTGAAGGGAAGCAGTAAGCTCAGAATCTGCATTGTATAATGGGGGGAGGAATTAATGAGAACATTTCTGACAAAATGCATTTGTAAACCATTCTCAATCCCTAATAAAACCACCAGCAGCAAACTGCATCTGCCCTGCTGAGCCTCTGCTGGGCTGCAGCATAAGCATACCAGGAGCAGCACAGTACTACAGAAAGCATCTTAAGGTGCAGGTGCTCCTGAAGCATCTTGTGAAAACACAGATGCGAGTGGAGCTCCATTTCCATATAAAGAGTATCTGGTTTTGCAGTGAGTTACTTCAGCATGTCTCTAAGTAATACACAGAAAGCAACTTAAAAGAGGACAAGCAATGTTTCTTAAGGTGTCTATGGGATTAACTCAGTGTCTGTAGGTGGTGGTTTGTTTTTTTTATTCCTTACAAACTTCCTAATATTCCTTAAATAATTTCCTTAACAAGTCATCGTTGGAAGCAAGGTGAAGCTTGGTCACTTAAATGACTGGGTGGTTTAAAGGCTCAGGTTAGATCATGGAGCCAGTCACTAACTTGAAATGTGTCCAAGGGTGAGCTGTGACTGTAAGCTATGGTGGCAGCTGACAGCTTTTCAGATTCTATGCAGCCAGAGTTGGTTCTATCTTAACGCTTGACTTCTTTCCCAAAGAAATGTTGCTGCAGATGGCACTAGATAGCATTTCTGCAGATGAGTCCATCAGCAGGTGAGTGCCATCACGTGGCACGTACAGGACATCCAGTGAATCAGCCCCAGTCAGCGTGAGTTTACGAAAGGCAGGTCCTGCCTGACTAACCTGATCTCCTTCCATGACAAGGTGACCTGCTTAGTGGATGAAGGAAAGGTGGTGGATGTTGTCTGCCTAGACTTCAGTAAAGTCTTTGACACCATTTCCTACAGTATTCTCCTGGAGAAAGTGGCTGTTCATGGCCTGGATGGGCACACACTTCTCTGGGTAAAAAACTGGCTGGATGGCCAGGCCCAAAGAGTTGTGGTGAATGGAGTTAATCCAGTTGGCAGACAATCACAAGTGGTGTTCCTCAGGGATCAGTACTGGGGCCAATTCTCTTTGGCATCTTTATCAGTGATCTAGACAAGGGCAACAAGTGCACCCTCAGTAAGTTTGCAAATGGTACCAAGCTGGGCAGGAGTGTTGGTCTGCTTGAGGGTAGGAAGGCACTGCAGAGGGATCTGGGCAGGCTGGAAAGATGGTTCGAGGCCAATTACATGATGTTCAACAAGGCCAAGTGCTGGATCCTGCTCTTGGGTCACGACCACTCTATGCAGCGCTACAGGCTTGGGGAAGAGTGGCTTGAAAGCTGCATGGCAGGAAAGGACCTGGGGGCATTGGTTGGCAGCTGGCTGAACATGAGTCAGCAGTGTGCCCAGGTGGCCAAGAAGACTGGTAGCATCCTGACCTGCATCCGGGGCAGTGTGGCCA
>NW_010262197.1:0-80599 GCF_000690775.1 Eurypyga helias | reverse complement strand
AGGACCACTCTATGCAGCTCTACAGGCTTGGGGAAGAGTGGCTTGAAAGCTGCATGGCAGGAAAGGACCTGGGGGCATTGGTTGGCAGCTGGCTGAACATGAGCCAGCAGTGTGCCCAGGTGGCCAAGAAGACTGGTAGCATCCTGACCTGCATCAGGAGCAGTGTGGCCAGCAGGACCAGGGAAGTGATTGTCCCCCTGTGCTTGGTACTGATGAGGCTGCACCTTGAATCTTGAGTTCTCTTCTGGGTCCCTTGCTACAAGAAAGAAACTGAGATGCTGGAGTGTGTCCAGAGAAGGGCAACGGAGCTGGGGAAGGGTCTGGAGCACAGTTCCTGTGAGGAGTGGCTGAGGGAGTTGGGGGTGCTCAGCCTGGAGGAGGTTCAGGGGAGACCTGATCGCTCTCTGCAGCTCCCTGAAAGGAGGGTGCTGAGGGGTGGGTGTTGGTCTCTTCTCCCAAGTAACAAGTGATAGGACAAGAGGAAATGGCCTCAAGTTGTGCCAGGGAAGGTTTAGGTTGGTTATTAGGAAAAATTTCTTCACCAAAAGTATTGTTGAGCAGTGGAACAGGCTTCCTAAGGAAGTGGTTGAGTCACCATCCCTGGAGGTATGTGTAGTTGAGGTGCTTTGGGACATGGTTTGGTGCTGGGCTTGGCAGTGCTATGGTAATGGGTGGACTTTTGATGATCTTAAAGGTCTTTTCAAACCTAAATGATTCTAGGATTCTGTAACCAAACAGCTGTGGACAGGAAACAAGCTTTTCTTGCTGCTGCTCCTCTCCTCTGCGTCAGGGCTGAGGCATACTGGTTAGTCACTGTGGAGGTTTGGGGCTTTCCCCTTCTGTGGGCAGAAGAGGGAATGCATTTCTGGGTTTTGGGCATCTGGAACTTTTCTTAAAGCCTTGTCCTTCCTTCTGCCCTCCTCAAATGTCTTGGGGCAAACCTAAGGTGGATAAGGGTAGGGGCAGCTCTTCCCTCCTTCAGGGAACAGCTGATGTCTTCATCATGCAGTTAATTTCCATGAAGAAACAGTGTCTTTATTTCCATTTTAATTTTACAACTTTTTTTAACCTCTCGGTTTCTACCCTTATTTTGCTTTATGTGGAAAGACTAATCCCAGGACAGGTATTCTCATGTCTTTCTCTGAAGGCCCATGTAAAGAAATAATTTAGTTTTATGAAATAATCTTACCCTGTTTGATTTCCTCTTTCACACGGGGGGTCTAATGGACTTACCACCTCTCCTGTGGTCCTTCCTTTATTTTGATACTTTAAACAATTTAATTTTCATATTTCAGCTGGAAAAAAATCATAACCTGGGCAAGGATAGGGGGGGAGGAAGAAAAATAGGCTTCCCGGTTTTGATCCATGACTCTTCATAATCTCTTTCACTTTTAACCTGATAAAGAGTTTTGGTAGCTGCACTTGCCTGGATTTTTGTTTTCTTAAGGAGTGATACAGTTTTTAGGCCAGAATAAAGTCTTTCATATTCCATCAAGATGTATTTTTTTCTCACTGTGTTTCCTTATTTATGTCTTGTGATAGGGTCCTTTTGACTCTATGGGATTGTTGATCAGCCCCAGAATTGCTTTTGTGAATTATCTCTTTTTCCTTTCAATGCCTGCAGACTGTGGACACAGTACAGAGAGCCCTTAAACCTGTGCCTACCTTTGAGCACATGAGTAATTCCATTAAAGTCAATGGTATTGCTCAACATGTTTCAAGTTAGGCAGAAGTTTATCTACCTTGCTGAATCAGGGCCATAAAAGAAACAATTGCATTTGTGCCTGAAAAATATTTTTACTGCTGTTGGTACACATAAACACCTAGGTTTATTGTAGGTGAAAGAAGTTAATGGGGAGAAAAATATTTCTTCCCCCTCCCCACCCTCTCTTTTGACAACACTTTGCATGTAGGCAATTTTATTGCTCCTCTGTGTAATGTGCTAGCCATTTTCTCTGAAATGGAAAAGATTATCACAGAAATTGTCTGAAGAATAGGAGGAGAATCTTAACATTCTTAAATTAAATTCTCAGACCCCTTCTTTTTTCTTTTTTTTTAACTGTTTCAGAATTTGTTACTAGTAGCCTATTTTTTTTAAGTTGTGTTTTAAAAAAGAAATGAAACCCAACAATATTCCTGGCAGAAATGTGGCGTTGTGGTGCAACGCTACATCTCTATCTGATTTCCCACATTTGACCATAATTAGGTATTGGTTATAGTTAATTCCAATGGTTAAATCAAGCTGCTGGAACAAATCCTGCGAGTTATTTATGGGTATATCATCACCAGTTTCTCTTCTTCTCTGTAGAGCTAATGGGTCTTAAAAACCTAGCCTTTTACGGCATGGTTGCCCAAAAGGTGGCATACCACACTGTTTTGAGAATTGGAGTTCTGTTATTGTTACAGTTGTAATTGTTTTTGTGGGCTACCTGATCACTGTGGAGTATTTTACTTTCTGCATATGGAGACCTGTGGGATGCTGTTTATAGCAGAATTTATGGTAAATTAGTTGACTAGTTTAATTCTGGCAGGATGCTGTTTATAGCAGAATTTATGTTTAAATTCTGGCGTTTAATTAGTTTAATTCTGGCGTGTTTCAAACGTACTTAGGTCTCTGGAACATTGCAAATTGATGGTTAGTGTACTAGTAATGTTGAAGGCATTCATTAATGAGCCATGGACAAATCGCGTGTGTGGACTGTGACCTCCCATTAGAACCATGGAGCTTGAGCTTGTCTACTCTGTGATGCCTATTGAGTTTTTTACTGTAGTCTCTTGTTGTCCTGGTTAGGTCCAGGGACAAATCTTGTGTTCTAGGTATTCACAGGCAGAGACTCAAGGCCCTGCTGAAATGTTATAGTCCCAGCCCTCAGCCCAGGCAGAGCCATTTGGGTGGAAATGTTTGATGCAAGTGGTAAACTCTTGTGCGTGCAAAGCTCTCCATCTCTTCTCTGCAACTCCAGATGTTGTCCTGGGTTGACTAAGCTGCCGTCATGTGCTCACTGCTGCGCTTTTTCCAAGTTTCTTTCTTCCATCCATGACTGCTCCATGACCCTACTGCAGCTGTTCAAGCCAACCTAAGTCAAAGACCTGATGTAATCTTTTACACCTCTGGAAAAAGAGTGTGAAATACAACTAAATCAGACAAGATTTTTTATGCTCTTGGCAAGGCAGCAAAGGACACTGCCCATGTCACCTGCACCGTGTTCACAATGCTTGTTTCTGTACTCACGGTGTGCGCAAACTGCTGCGGTCCTAGCTTCAGCTAATTAGTGTTTGGTATGGCTCTGTTGAGATGCCGTTGGCTGGATGCAGAAAGGCTCTGCGAGCTTGGCCAGAACTGTGTCAGCTCCTCAGGTTGATGAGGGAAGCAGAGAGCAGGCCCTTGTACCATATCTTAGGGTTTGAGGAACCTAATTAAAGGCTAAAACCTGATTAAACCCAATTAATCTTGGTCGCCTTCTGCATACACATGTAGCAGCTTTGGCTATGAAGTTTCACGTCCCTTTGCTCTTTGTTCTCCTGTTTCCTTGCACATGGGTACTGCAGCACATAGCTGTTAAATCACAGTCCTTGTGAGCTCCAGGTTAACATTATTTGAAAACTGAAGTTTCTTTTGAAAACATGCTGCCTGAGGAGTGTTTTACACTTATATATTAGCACAGGTGATCTTTGATCCGTACTGCCTGCTTCTTAGCTAATTAGTGCTTAAAATTGTTTTAAAGGGCTTGGGATGGGACTGCTAAACAGATTGCCTCCTCTTATCATGTAACACTGTCGTGACCAGCACCTGCATAACAGACTGTCCTCTAATTCAAGGTGGGGGACACAAATATTCTGAGTGAACCCCACAGTCATAAAAACTAGTTTTCTAGACTTAATTTCACCTTGATCTACCATCTTCACTATGTACCAGACCCTTCATTTGTTAATCTTAACAGCTTGTATGGTCCACCTTGTACTTTCTCCCCCTTTCCACCAGGTGGGAAGAAGCAGACTGATGGCTTTTAGAAGACTGAAAAAGCTGAGGCATTATTTCATTATACCAATCCTACTAGAAAGTATGAGAAAACAGCAGTATTGTAGATTTTGCTGCGCGTGCTGAATGTTTTCATTAGAATTTCCTACAGCCCCCAGAAGTACTGATGCAAACCTGAAGTGGATACGTAGGATATGTAATGTTCAGTAGCTATCAATGGTCTCTGGCTTCACCCGCTATGTATCTGATTATGAACTGGTGTTCCCAGTTCCATCCATGGTAATTTGAAAATGAAGTTCATGAATTATTTGCCCTGACTCTGCTCAGCAGGAGGAAAATGAAACACCCCTCCCAAGGTGTGTGTGTGTCCCCTTCCCTTCTGTGGCAGTGTTTGAAGCAGATCAGCTTTAATGCTGCAGCTCAGGAGCTCCTCCTGCCCTCCTTGGCCACCCAACGCTTCGCAGGAGCATCAGGGACTCCCTGCTGCCAGTTCACCCTTCGGTATGGCAGCCCAAAGACATCCAAAAGCAGTTTGTGACTTTCTCATTTGCCATGAGAAGCATCAAGCAAAAGGGATTTCCCTTCCCCACATATCCCCCGCTGGGGGCTGGAGAAGGATGCAGAGAAGAAACTGCGAATCAGCAGCCTGTTGGATGCCCCTGTTCTCTGTGAGCCCCAGCACAGGCTGGAGCATCCATGGCTCTGTGCCCTCCCGTGCTCACCTGCTGGGAGCTCCAGGCTGCAGGTGCTGGTTAGACCCCCTCTCCCCATGCTGGGGAGTCCTTAGGCAAGACCTTGTGTGGCATCTACCCCTTAGGACACCAGAGCATTGCACAGGAATGGATTGGGGATGCCTCTCTAGTTTTTCTGTCCTGTCATCCTCTTTCAGGATGACCACGCTTTGCCGGCTATCTACAGAGGTGCTCCCTCTTATCCATTGCTGCCTGTTGTCCTTCAATAGTGACACCAGTTTGTTGTCTCTGGGGTTTGTTCAGTTTTTCTTCCTACAATGACAACCTTGTCTGGTGGGCTTCGTATTTGTGCTTCTCTAATTTTTTCCCACTAAATTTTTGCTCTGGCTTTGTTTTCTTTCTCTTACTTCTCTCCATCTTCTTCAGTCCTGTGATATCTTTCCTCCAAACTCTTAATTTTTATTCGTCCCTGTTTTTCTTATCCAGGTTGAGCTGAAAACGGTAACATGACCTGACAGCTTTTACATCAGTCCAAGGTCTTTATGTACTTCCATAAATCTCTTGATTACTTTTTTTTATTGTTTTGTCATATAAAGGTTTTATTTTTTCCTCTACCTTATTAGTCTGGGGATCAATTTTAGTCTACTATGTTTTATTAGTACTAAGGGGAACAAAATATCTCCTTTTTCTTTGTTGGTTTGGCACCATCTTCAAATCACCTTTTTTCTCTGTTCGACTACCTCTCTTCTTTCCCTGGAGAGTCTGCTTTATGTCAGACCTTCTGCTGGTAGTGAACTGGGTATGATTTCATCAGGCAATAGGCAAAAGTGTACCCTGCTGCAGAGGAAGAAGTTGTTTTCAGCTGTTACTTTTTTTTTTTTTTTTGTCTGGCTTGGGGAGTGTGGAATGAGCTGAGCCACCATTACCTTGGGGATTGTTAATCTTTCTTTCCTTCCTTTAAACTTGGTGGCTGAACCTGAAGCCTTGCCTTGAAGGAGGATTTATTCTAGTCATACTGATAAAACTGTACTGGTATAATTAAACAGCTATAGTAATGTCAAAAACCTCCCATGCACAGACACAGCAGTTCTGGAATGACACAAACTACATCAGGGAAAAAAATGACCATCTCCCCCAGCAATTATTGTATCTATAGAGGTGTGCTCCCTCAGGAGTTTTTTCTAGTCTAACTTTATTAAGATTCAAATCACGTCTTGTCCCAGAATCTCCTCTCTCCCCCATGTAAACAAGCCTGAAAATAGTGGTCTGGGCCTTCAAGCTGTTGTTTACTTCAGTGTAGCTCCGTTAAAGGCATAGAGCCGTGACTGTTTGAGGATCTTGACCCTATGTTTTTAGGTTTCTCTCATGTTATATAACTTCGATTTTTGGATGATGGTGCCTGTTGAATAAAATTAGGTTTTGTACAGCAAATTTTAAGACGTATCCAGACATCTTAAAATAGTTTACAGAAAAAGGAGTGAGTTGGGAGCAATGTTCTGACTCTGTAAGGGCTAGCAGTAGACATTTTATCACTCAGCAATAATCCAAGCTTTTCTGTCAATGTTGGAATCTATTTTATTGAAAAAGGATCTTGGCAAGGATACTGGGAATTGCTGCAGAGTCTTTCAAAGTGACATTACGAGAGGATCTTGATTCTTTTGGACCTTTTATCGCATGGAACATCTTACGAAATACTCTGTGTGAAGAGCCAAAATAAAATGTTATCAAAGCAGCCTAACAATTTGATGTGTCTACTGGCTGTCCATTTGGCCCGGCAGGAAATAAGCTGTGCATGGGGCCCGAGAAAGAGAAAGTAGGTCTACAAGTGCAGCGCAGAAACGAATGTTAAAATAGGTGAGATGGTAACGTCACGTCACATGGAAAAACATTACCCATTAAATATGAAACTGTTTCCTATTAAAATTAAATTCTGATTTTGGAGGCAGAGAATTACATTGCAAAATGGAAAGATTAATACTTGAAGTACCTAAAATTACTCTTACTACAGACCCAAATTTTCTCCCGCATTAGTGTAATTTTGTTTGCTTTTGCCCAAGAACTAACACAACAGGAGTGAAGAACAGATTCACGTTTGTGAAACTACCATAATTTTTCTCGTGTTCATTTTCTTAGCAAAATGTTTAAACAAACACAGAGTTTGTAAGCCTCCAAGTAGACCCTGATACCAGACTGTGTTTACACATGCTTACAGAACTGCTTTGGGCATTGTGTTCAGCCTACTTCACCATCCCATGCCTCTTCTGAGCTTTCCACGGTGAATATTGGATTTCTGCAGGCAGCTGTTTACACGATTCACTTCAGCTGGCACCCCCAAAATCTGCAGGCTGTCCCTGCTTGCCACCTCCTGCCGGAGGGGTCAGAAGACACGCGGGTGTTGCTGGCAGCGCTAAAACTGCCATGCAGGCAGCATTGCATATTCAACTGTAAGGTCTCTGCTGGATTAAAAAGCTTCAGTTGGGGAGAGCATGATCAATAATTACAAATACTTAAAAGTGGTGCCTTCTTTTCCTTTCCTACCTTTTTTCCCCTTACTGCTTTGCCTACAGGACACGAAGCATCTGAATCCCCTAGATGATTGCTCATGCATTTACATTTTCATTTGCTTGTTTTATAGCAAGCCTGTTCCAGGTTTTGGGAGGGGCAGCTATCAAAGATGTACAGGCACTGCCATTGTGTTTTATTGTTCCAGTCCGTTTTTCCCTGTGAATGTAGGTGGGAGTTTTTCAGTGGGCTGGTTTTGTGTGTTTGCTTTCTCTTTCTTCTAAGCATTTATAACCCTTTTATTGTCAGTCTTCAATCATTTTTGATAGATCAATATATTTACTTCAGTGATGGTTCATCCTACAGTTGTGCTTGGTTGGGTTTTTTTTTTGCTTTGTTTATAGGGGTTATGAATAGATTCAGTGGGTTGTATCTCTGCTATACCTCTGCCACTGTGAGGATCAAGCCGCTTGATCTTGCCCCAATACTTGTATATTTAGGAGTATCAAGTGTTTATATCAGTCTGCTCTCAACTCTACTTGTTTTCCCTTTTCTTGAGGTAGACTTTGAGCAATTAAAAATGTAATTTTCGATATAGAAATATTCTCCTCAAGAAACCTAAGTACAACTGCTGGTGTTCCATGCACACTCAACCATTTGGAGGGAAGGGTCCTAGGGAACCACTCCAACAGATTCCAGAGATCCAGAGGGTTTGGAGAGTAATATAGCAAAGCAGTGTTGGATAATAACATTTACTCGGACGACTTAGAAATTAGGCAGGTCCGTGGGAGTTCTGAGGCCTTTAGCCAAGCAGTTGTTGGCTAAACCACAGGACAGTCGTTTAACGCGACTGTGAAGAGAGCTCACACGTGGGAGTCGGGGCTCAAACGTGCGCACGTGGGAGTCGGGCGCCGGCGTCGGTGTGATGGGCTGCAGCCTGGCTGGCCGTCAGGAGGAGATGGGTGAGCAGGACCTGCTGCTCCGCAGTGAAAGGGTATGTCTGTGGAAGAGGATAGGGGTAAATGTACTCTTCCATCCTCGGGGATTTGGGTTATTTCAGGATATGGTGACATACATGCCATTTGTTATACAACTGACCTTTCTCCCTCCCCCACACCCCCCACCCCAGTCAAAGAAAAAAGGGACCAGCAAAAGAAAGCGTGTTTGTTGCAAGTAATAATACATACAATGTGGTAAATGGAAAATAGGTCAACTAAGCAGTGCTCTTAATAGTTTGAAACGTGATCTGTGACTTATGACTGCACATTAAATATTGGGAAAAATCCCTGAGCGTGCATGGATTTCAGCAAGGTTTAATAATTGAAACCAGGTGAGCATATTAGCTGTTCATAGGATGTTATCCCCATGGTTGTCTTACTAGAGCTGTACACGTCCTGACTTTCACTATGTCCATTTTTAGGCTGAAATAATCTGCCATGTTATGAAAGTCGTGACTCAACTACTTCTCAGCAGTGTATTGTCCATTCGTAACAGCCGATTTTTCCTGGAAGTCATTACTTTGGAGTGCCATTGTCAGCTGTACACATCACTCCTGCTCCTCTTGTCCTTTGTGGCACAGATTTGCTCGTTGTTGTCAGCGAGGATGTTACCTCTGATACACAAGCTATCAGGTTTTTCCATTCTTTTCCCTTCTTTTCTCTCTCTGTTGAATTGCAGTTTCCTTTGTCTTCTGCGTGGTGCACTGAAAGAGGTTAGGAAATTTGTCATGGTTATTTTTAATGGGTTTTTAAAGTCGGGCACAACACAGATTGAATTGATTCAGGAAAATTTCCTGGAGCTGCAGCGTTTTTTTACCATTAAAAATATTTTTATCATTACATTTTTTCTGTAAGAAAATACATCTATTTTTTCCTTCTAGTCCCCTAACAAAGCCCTGCTTTCTAATGTTTCCACATGGTCAGATATTAGCCATTTCCCTAGATAATTTAGTTTGGTCATGTGTACAGCTAGCATTTTTATTGTAAAGAATTCTGCTATAGTGGTTTCACGATAAATGCATGAAGCGTTGGGAAATGACTTTTATTTGGCTTAGTGTGCATTTAATAATGCATTAACAAAATTAAATGATTTTGTGTGTAGATCTTAAGGTATAGCAAAAGTATAGGTATGCAAGGATTTTAAAAAAATGCATCTTTACTGTGCATTTTGTATGCTGTAGCATAAGAAAGTACATTCCCAGGAGCTCAGTAGGTGGTTACTATCCTTTTTTTCATTGTTTCAACATATTTTTTTTAAGGCAGATCAGGAAAGAAAAGCGAGTCTCAGGGACTGTCCCCCTCGTTGCCAGCACTGCAAACCTTTACTTGCCTGAGTGAGGCTGTCCGGTGTTGGCTGGGAGCTGTCTTTATTGCTCGCAAAGCAGGTGAATGGGTTGCCCATTGCTTCCCAATTAGGAATCCTGGCTTTCATTTGCTTAAACTTCAGTTCTCTTCAGGCTGGTAGCTGTGACCACGTCGAAGTGACTTCTTTCCTATCCAACAAAATGGTGTATGCATGTGCAGTTATGCAAAACTCAGCTTGGTTTACTCATTTCATCATGTTACGTTTATGATGCAAAAATTCAGTATATTGAGTCCTGCCTATTACTGAGGGATTAAAATATTCTAATATTAAGGCAGTATTATTTCAGAAATGCATGCATCTGCAGTAATATAAACAGCGAAGGAATAAAAAGGGATGCTGTGCAATATATTGTAACTTCCTCATTGATTTAAGATCAAAATGCCAGTAAGAAGGAGTAGACGGAAAGAAAATTATGTATATGTTTATTTTAAACACATGCAAAAATAAAATACTGTATCGTCCACCACTGCTGATCGTGCTTACGGGAGGCAGATGAACTGTCTTGCTTACAAAGAAATCAAAGATAAAGTGCAGAATTAAAACAAACAGCAACAGCCTACTGAGTTGGAATGCCTCTGTTCTGAACGCCTCTTTTGAAGATAGGGACGAGGACATGACTTTTCAGGAGATAGAGATACTCAGTGTTTTCTGAAAGCCTTTTCTTTCCTTCAGGGCTAAAACGGCTAACCAAAACCGGAGATGTGAAAAACCCTAGTCACACTTGAGTCCTGGCCACGATAAGTGAAGTATATGTGAGATGAAGGTTGCAGAAAGGCAGGCTTAGGGGTGGCTTTCCTTTGTACCTTTGTCTCGGGGAAGAAAAATAATGAACACTTCAATTTTATCACGGTCAGCAACACTTTCTGAGAGGTAGAAGTCAGATGACGTGGATTTTGTTTTAGTCATCTTGAAGTGTGTTTGCTTATATGAAGTTTAGTGATGAGTGTGTAACTAGCAACTTCATTACACTTGTGGTTTTATTACAGTCAGCCTGTTTCATAGCTTGCTGTATCTTGAGATGTCGTAGTATCACAGATTATATTTAAATCCTTTGACCTCCTTCCTGTTTCATTTTCTCCATATGGTCGCACATATGCTTTCCACTTTTTGTCCCCTGTCTCCAAATTTTCCTTGGCACCTGCTCCACGACACACACGTGCTCTCCTGCTTTCTGGGACACTGAGGATCCTCCCTGGCTTCATGGCCACCCATTTGGATATGACACCCTGCTTTGCTAGAAAGCAGCCCTGTGCTGCACGCCCCAATTCTGTGTGTTTCTCTCAGCCATAGTGCTGTTTGCAGCATCTCGGCCGTATCCCTCACCTTCTTCAAGTGCGCTGCTCTGTCTCCACGTACCTTGGGTAAAACGGCCGTAGCCTTGCCAGGGTATACTGCCTCTTGTTTCCCAGAAATTGCTTACCTGTCAAGGGAAGCTTAGAGCTCCTGACTAGAAATGAGGATAAGCACTCAGCAGATACTTCTCTCTCCCTTCCGTGGAAAACAAAGATGGAGAAAAGACTGCCCTTGTTTAGCCTGAGTAACATTGTCTGCTTATCCTCCTCAGCCATCTCGTAGCCTTTTTTCTTTTTACTGCACTGATAAAAATAGGTAGCACTGTTGAATATAAATAATACTCGTATAAATCCCTACAAATGAATACTGTGTAGATAGTAGGAAGCAAAGTTTGGAGACGCAGAAAGTTTGCTATCTCCCAAGGGTAGCCTTCCCTAGAAATAGTAATCCAGTGTTCTGGAAATGGTAACCTGATGTTTCTTCTGTCAGGGTATGGCGAAAGAGCACTTTGATAGTGAATTAGGTGCAAAAAGCCCAAGATGAGACTGCTCTCACGCCGCATCTCACAAACGCACAGAAAGGCCGGGCACAGAAATATGCTGAAACCCACAGGAAACGTCTGCTGCACCATCACATGGGGTCAGTCAGGCATACTGTGTTTTAACGAGCACAGACAAAACAAGCTTTGGTGAAAATGTCACAGTCTAAACACGGGTAACAAAACACAGACTAATACAGTCCAAACTCGGTGGGAAACACCATGGGAAAAGACTTAGAAACCACCTTCTGGCGATCTTGCCGAGTCGAAGCGCTACGGGTGCTTTCGGCGTCACCCAGCAGCAGTAGCGCCGCACACCCAGGCGGGAGGAGCGATTGGTTTCTTCTTATTAATATCACAGTACTTCTCATTTCTAGTAGCATCCTATAAAAGCAGTACCCTATTTACAGCTTTCATTCCGCATTAATGAAGTGGAATACTGATGTGGCTAATCAGCGCTAGCGGTATGATGCAAGCACACGGAGCGGCGGTGGTGGCAATCATCTTAGCCCAGTTGCCAGGATAAAAATAACCCCCGCCAGCCCCGGGAAGCGGCAGCTCCCCAGCTGCGGAGGAGCACAGCCTGGAACCCACGGCTCTGTGCTGCCCTGGCACCCGGCTTCTCCTGCAGCCCACCTGGAGCAAGAAAAGAAACGATTCTGCTACCCCTGACCATCCCTTTGCTCCTTCTCTTCCCAAGCCCTGGATGTGAGCATGAGTTTTTATGCTTACATGTGGATCTGGACTCACATTTCCTCAGAAAACCAAATGGACATAGAGATTGCCAAATATGCTTGCATAATTCAGAGGTGTGTTTTTTTTCTCTTCATGGCACTTTGTGAGCTTAATTTAATCCCTGTCATTCCTTATATGTGGGTAAATGTCATCTACTTCATTTCATGAATGAATTAACACAGCCATGCAGAGTCTGCGTCTCCTGCACTGCTCACTTGGAAGGGGGAAGGGATTAGTCTACGTGTGTGACACCCTCAAGTTACTAAACCCCAACCGGGGCTAGAGATGCCCAGAAATAGATCTTGTTTGCACCCTGGTGTAAGGTACTTTAAAGACTCTACCAGCTCTGTACTTCGTAAGGGCCCAATAAGCCCTCCTTTTCCTTACTGTCAACCCTAAATATATTACTTTCATACCACGAGTCTCTCGCTGCACCTGACAAGGGAGGAGCTCCTTTAAAAATAGCTGTGCTTTCAGTGGTGAGCAGAATATAAATAATCCCGGAATTTTCTTCCTTTTTTGATACTTCCTTAAGCACGTCAGAAAGCAGAGGTCTTCTGGCAAGGTGCAGGTTTGAGATAGCGCAGAGGTTCTTGGTACGTAGAAGATAGCGGTTTTAATCCTGGGCATGTGGACAAAGAGGTGGATGCATAGCGATACGGAGCGGCGCAGAAAGTGCACGCGAGCGTCTGGGCGTCTTGTTACGTGATATTTTTAATACAGTCAGGAATTAAATTAATAGTTCTATGTGCTTATTTTTAAAGCTTTCACAACGTGAAAAGAAGCGTAATTCATCAAAAAAAGGAAATGAGGAACAACTTATTCTGAAATAGAAATCACTGTGGCCATGTCTTCTTTTTCATGAATTTACACAATGAGTTGGATTAGTCTCCAGCTGAGGCATGCCTCTCCCTGTTGACAGGGCTGTGCTTTCAAACTTTTCTCTGTGCCTGAGACTGCTCAGCGCTACCGGCGCTTCATTGTCATGTGCAGTAAGTTCACCTGTTCCTAGAGTGCTGTGCTTTGGTTGGCTGCCTTTTTTTTTTTTTTTAAGTGGTGATGTGTGTTTCTCAGTTCTCTCATCTGGAGATGCTCAGTTTGGTGGTGCTTCACAAAAGTAATACCGGCAGGCACCCGGCCAGCTAGAGTCACAACCCAGGGTGCAGAAGTGGCACGGGAGTTAGCTCCAGACTTTCCAGCAGGCTTTTCCCTGCCTGAAGAAAGCTGGCGTGGGATTTTCAGGTGTGCATGGCAGCTGAGGGAGATTTGTTCTCACAGGGTGTCAACAGAAGAAAAGACAGGTCACTGCTGGTGATTCCCCGCTACTCCCTACCTGCCTGTCCCCCAGTCCCTCAGATGGAAAACTGAGGATGTTATCCCCACTGTTTTTCACTCCAGGCTATTTAACTTGTAGGTTCCACAAGCCTAGAATAAACCTTCTACTTACGTATAACTCGTGTCAGATTAGGGCCCAGGGACCTTGGAGGCCTCTAGCTGCTCATATAACACAACTAAGCATGGTACCTGACCATTATTTCTCCCTCCTTTCCTTTCCTCTCAGCCCAAAGGAACCCTTTCCATGAAGACTCTGTTTGGGCTTTGCAGCTGTTCGATACGTACTGCTTAGTCCCACAGAGTCTGAATTGCCTTCAGGAGCTGGAAGGGGACAGTGCTCATGGCAAATCAATTTGCTGACCTCTGAAATAATTGAGTAATGGCAGGCTTCGGTCCTATTTTAAACAAACAGTGTGCCATTTGTTTTTTCCATTTCTCTGCCTGCAGTGAAGGGTACCTCTAAACAAAAGAGGCAGAGTGATTGAGGAACTTGTTTATAAGGAAATGTCTCCTAAGAAAATTAGCCTTTCACCCTGTATCTCTGTGTATTTGCATACCTCTCCTTTTTTTTCCATGCCTTTTTTTTTCTTCCTCTTTGTTCTTTGCTCTTCCCTGAGGAAGATAGAGATAATAAAATTTTCTGTTTTCATTTAGCTTTCCAGATGATCTCTGTGTACTTTACCAGACTGCAGCATAGAAAACAAAGCCTTGTTTATTGCCTAACAGCACATATATGTGTTTTATGATTAATGTGATGTATTCGTAATACATGGGACTGATAATAGATAGGGAGATCAAAGTCTTCTGTGAATTGACAGCAGCACTATAAACAAGGTGAAAGGGTTGCAGGTGTTTCCCACACGGGTGTTATACAAAAACATATGGCCCTTTGCCATGATGTACTGCGTGCACGCTCCATCTTTTCCTGTGCAGCAAGGAGAAGTTGCTGTGAGCTTTGCTCAGAGAGCGTGTCCGTGGCCTGTGACCTGGGGGATGCTGCCAGCAGCAGATGAACACACGGTGTGGCCAGAATGATCCTGGGGGCACAGAAAGGATAATGCTAAATTGGCCCTTCAAATTAAAAGTAGATGATTGATCTGCTACGTTGCCTGAGAACAGAAATCTGTGTTCCCGTGGGTCCCTGGCAAACACTGGAAAGGGAGATGCTGTGCATGGGTGTTGCAGGAGGGACCACGCACTCCGATGTGTCTCTTGTCTTGCTGCTCCTACCTCATGTCATAGCTGGACTTGGCAGACACTTTTTACCTGTGGCGATGGCCATGGCAAGCACTGGGTGCTGGTTGAGACACCTGGGCCACATTTCTGCAGAAAGTGATGGTGGTGCACATACAAACCAGGAGAAATCATTGCTGGATTGCCACGTATTCTTGCAGATAAAGGAAAAGATGCATTTACTAAATGACTAAGTCATTGCAAAGAGGACCACAACATCTTGGGTGAGACCAGAACGCAAGGCAGAAGTCTCTGTCCTCTTCATTAATTGCCATTAAGTGGTGCTTGTCTGCTCTTACAAACCAAACTTCTGCAGCTGAGTGTGTTGGGTGTTTGTAGCCTCTTCAGTTATTAAAACACTCCGGATGCAGATTAAGGTCCTTGGCTCGATATGCTATATCGTAACCAGCCCTTGACCTGCAAACCCTTTGGTAAACTCGCTGGAGGGCAGCCTGTCTTCTCCGCAACTTCTGGCTGTAGATCCGTGCCCCCTGTTGAACGCGTCTGAAACACTTTTTACCTGTCCCTCCTGGGGATGGTGCAGCACGGGGGCAGTGGCTGGTCATCCGCCCTTTCATCTGCTGGAGGAGGCTAATGCTGTCCTCACGCTCTTGATGTACTGGTACCAGGTTTTCCCTGTCTCACCTTCCAATGGCGCTAAAACTGCTGGTCTAAAAATGTGGAATATTTTCTCAGTTTTGGAGGTTTGCAGTTTAAACTGAAATTTAATAGAAATTGCCCTAACAACATAAATAACGGTGGTCTCATCTACACAGGAAAATTACACTTATGCGTGGGTCATGAAACTTGTTTTTACTGGTATGGCAGTGTTACAACAGATTCCCATGTGGACAGAACTGCACTGCCCTGAGGATGCTGTGCTGTATTCACACATTATTGTTTCTCTGCAGGAGTGAGCCAGACAGTCCCAAGTGTTTGTGTTGCACCCTGAATGCCCTACGTAACAATATTACGAAGGGTTGGGTCAAGCAGTGCAATGGTACTGCACCGCTGTAGTTAACAGTAGAACTTCTGTGGCCAAGCCCCGTGAAAAGATTAACCTAGAGAAAGTTAATAAAAAGTGCTGTCCTAAATTATTCATGAATCCATTTGTAATGCACTTGCCGGGAGGCTTTTGTTTTTCTCAAACTCTTATTTATTAAAATCTGACAAGAATATCGGGTTTTGTTCAATAATAAATCTAAGTCTATGTGAGACTGGCGATATCCTCATGTAGTAATACAGAATCAAAATGAAGTTACATGGCAGAGGTGAATATGTTATTTACTTTGGAAGAATAGATTATTGTTCAGGAGGATTTTATCTTTTACTTGCTATTTTGGAACAAGCGGAAAAAACCTCCAAAAACCTAGTTGGGACATATCCTCTTGGTTTATGACTAAGGCCTTCCTCCTGCAAAGGATTTTAAATACGTTAAAACTCAGTTAAGCACCTTTCTGGTGGCTTTGCAGGTTCTGGACCTGTGTTTACCAAATGAAATAGCACAGATGGTCTTGTTTCATGCTTAGCTTTACTTGTGCCTTTTCCTTAATTCCAGGGAAAGATCATGGAAGTCATGCTCCTAGCCTGTGGAGATTGACTTCCCAAGCATGTCCATAAACACCCTCTTCTTTTTGTGCCTTAGAAAATGTTAGACAGTTTATATACCGAAAGTCTGAGAAGGGAAAAAAGCCAGGAAGAGGGCTTTTGCTGTTTGGAATACAATAAAAGATGGTTGTGTGTGCGCGCTTTACAGCAGTTATTCGTTAAAAGCAGGCAGAGGCAGAACTTGGCTCAAAAAGAAATTTAAGATAGTTCTTCAGTATTTTCAGTTTATTAATTTTAGTTTTTGTCTTTGGCTTTTTCCACCCCCCCTCTCTTTGTCCTTATTTATAACTGGTTAAAGAAAGGAAAAGCAGGTGCCTATAGATAGAAAGTTAGAGAAGAGTAAATAAAAAGGAAAGAGCCTATCTGTGGAAGCAGAACTGGGAGTTCCGGTGAGTGGTCTGAGGTGGAGGATGATGAATAGATTTGTTTGCGTAAGCTTGGCTTGTGAGTCACTTACTCGTAAGAGCAGCTTGAGTAGGAGATGCTCCTGTCCCAGATTTGAGTCCTGAATGCTTTAAAGCACAAAGTGCATGGTCACATAAGGACTGAAGCTGTGAGGATCATCCTGTTATTCCAGTGGTTGCTAGCTGGAGCTCTGCAGCTTCCCAAGTTTGACATAAAGTAGAAGTGTCTGTCTCACACACACACACGTGTGCTTTGCGTGATGTACCATGTGGTGCCTCTTGGTGGTCAGAGTAGAACTGTCTGGGTAGGCATAATCAGCTTCTGAGTCAGATTTGGAATCTGGTGTTAGGGATTTTGTCCCTGTAAAAAGCTATGTGTTGGAGGACCATCAGTCAGTAACCATTGAGACAAGTAACTTGATAAGCTGGGAGAGGGGGAAGAGAAAAGCAGGGGGGGTGCATGAGACGTCAGTGTACATGGCAGATCATCCTGGGCAGGTTTGGAGCAGCACAAGTCTTTGCCTTGGGAACTTGCCTTGCTTCTCTGATGCTGGAGAAATTGTGCAAAGTACATGTGGAAGGAGCAAGCAGGGCATCATCCTCTTTTGCCGAAGACTCTGATCAAGGCACTCTTTAAAATGAGGCCTCGGCTCATTCTTATGAACCTATTAGGATTCTGAAGAAAAGTTTGACCATTAACAGACAGCTACTTTGCTGTGGTTTAGCAAACTGAGAGAGGTGAAAAAGGTTTATTTTAATAGAATGTACCACCTGCATCTAAGGTTCAAGTGGAGACTGTGGCCTGGATTTGGGAAATAACAGTTCCCTCTGGAAACCCACCAGAGAAGAAAAGATCTCTTCCTTCCAGAAGAAAATTGTTTTCTTGTTCTTCTCTGCCATTTGTTTGTTATGAGTTTTGGTGTACGGGGGTCAAGGTGGACTGTGAAACCCTGTTTTGGAATCAAGATGTTTGTCTGACTTGTTTGCCCTCGGTGAAATCAGTGCTGCTGCAGCTTCATTGCCATGGGAACCTCCATTTACTAAATTTCATTCAGTCCAGGGTTTGTTTGTCTGTTCCGTTGCTGCAATGTCGACAGGTGATAAGCAATACATGGATACTATGCTGTATCATACCACAATGATTAGGCATCGATATCACCATGGTAGTGCAGCGTCTGTGGTACGGCTCTGGTGTTCTGCTCGGAGCTGCCCGGCCCTCCTGTGATTGCCTCTAGCCTCCTCTTACCTGCCCCTGGCAGAGCCGTCTGCATAGTCTTTCTGGTCCAGCACTGGCAAAGGTAGGGGATGCAGGCAACCTCTGCTTGTTGGTACTACTTCTTCCTCCCCACGCAAAACAGCCAAGCATGGGGTGCCTGTGGGCCCTGGGGGGAATGCCGCTGGAGAAGGGAGCTCTGCACCCCTAGGATTTTTGGGGTTGGGGTACCTCTATGGCATCCACAATGGCGGGAAGGAAAAAGCCTGGCACCACAGGATCAGATTAAACTGGGCGCAGGGAGATAGAGGGGGGTGTACAAGCAGAGAGTGAGGGACCCCTATCACCCAGTCTTCTAAAGTTATATTAATTCCTTTATACTTGGTGAACCTTTCTTTTTTAATCTTTCTTTTTTTAATTGGTGGTGTGTAAGGTTCAGATGGTACCTGTTAGGTGGTTATGTTCGTGGTAATGCAAAGCGTGGGGTCTGAGATCCACTCAGTTCCAGTGCTAGTAGAAGTGGTGGAAGTGTGCCTTTACTGCAGCCACGCTGGGGGAGACTTCTGGAAAGGGTCACTGTAGACCCGGCTCTGCCATGGAAAGACACGTCATGTGGCTAACTGCAGGGTAATCGATTTTATAAGTCTTTCATGGTTGTCTGGGTTGTTGGTTTCTAATGTTTTACCCCTCTGTAGTTTGGTTTCATGATACTACATCAATTTGTTCAGAATTCATAGTGAGCACAGTGTGTGTGAACCTTTACGTTAAAATGTTGGCTGAGTATTGATTAATCAGTAGAAAGTTTTAAGTTGTTTCCTTTAAATTCCAGGACCATACATCTTAATAGTTGAGAAGGATGGGAAAAGATACTGCTTTAACCAAGGGAATATATTTTCTGTGATATTTGTTCACAGCAAGTATTTTCAAGCCAGAAGAGGTCTTTTAGGGAAGGAGATAGATCTCCTGGTGGTCATTATCTGCTAAAGCGACTCTGTTCTCTTTCTTTGTAGGTATTACATTGGTCGCCAGATGTTTGTGGTGGTCTCCTCACCAGAGATGATCAAGCAAATCTTAGTGACAGACTTCAGTAACTTCACCAACAGAACTGTAAGTAAATAAAAAGGTTGGCTTTGTGGATGGAGTTGGTAGTACTGCTAATCTGAGCTCAGACCACAAGTGACTGCAAGGGAGCCAGAAATAGAGAGGGGAAGGTACAACATGGTTCAGTAAGACTTAAAGTTATATAAACTCAATATATGCAATCAGTCAAAGATTCCTGTTACCAGCACACTCTGAGGATGAAAGAGCATGTCTTTAAAAGAGACACGCTGCCCTTGTGAATGAGGCACCAGATGGATGCTGAAGAGAGAGGGTTTCAATATCCAATTTTGCCACTGACCTCCTGTGGAATCCTGGGAAAATCACTTACTAGCTCTCTTCCTTGGACCTCAGTCTGTAACATGGGGAGAGTAGTATTTGCTTTTTCCCATCCTTGGTCTGTTTTGTGCTTTTAGACTTTCTAGGGCAGGAGCAGGCTGCTTGGGACGGGGACAAGCCTCCCGCGGCTAACGTATGTTGCTTTGACACAGCACTCTGAAAATACTAAATGGCGAAGAATGAAGTTGGAGTTAGCAAGGACTTACATATATATGCTGCTGGTTACACACTTATCTCTTAAAAATCTCTTTTTTGAGTACTGATCTGAACAAATAATGAAGACAGAATGGCCAGAGGGATAGTAAAGATTTCCAGCAGTTCTTCAGCATTTTACAAGGAAATACTGTCACTGTGACCACACGCTGCCTCCGTGCCATCCATTCCCTGCTTCCTCCTGGCCCTTTTGTGTTCTCAAACCTGCTCAAATAAGCTCACATGTATTCAGGAGGGTTGTTTGTGCCCTCAGGGAAAATTTCATCTCTGATCAGCTGTCTCCTCTGCCCCTCTGATCCTCCCTGCAACCAGACGGTCTGTTCGTAGACTGCTTGTCTCCTTTGCTTGCTTCTTCTGGTACATGAGGTTCATCTTGTGACTACCTGTACCTTATTTAATAACCACTTGTACCACTTTCTCTCTGTTCTGCCTGTAGCTCGTATCTGAAGGAAGAATCCCAGTACGCAACCTTCTCAGGCTGGAGTTGTGTGTGGTGAGGGCCTTTTCTCCATTTCCTCCATATTTGAAGGAATTTCCCACCCCTTCCCTTCTTCCATCCCCAAGCAGGAAGCCTATTTCTTCCTGGCTATAACTTTCCAATGCTTTTGTCCTCTATATTTGATAGGAATAGACTGTACCCACTATTCATGGTAGTAGCTGGTGCCCAAATAACACCTCCCTGAAATTAGAGAGCATTTCTTTGAGGGTACATTCAGATATTCATTCTGCTCTTAATTTTAGTCAGCCTTGTCATTTGAATATCTCTGTGCATCGTCAGCCTTTTTATTTGGCAAAATTTTTCTTTCTCTCCAGACTTTTATGGTCAGGGGTTTCTCTCTCTCTTGTGGTTATTATGCATCCATCCATCATGGTGTGTAACATTTGTATTCCTCTCTAAAATTCAGGTAGGTCGGGTCACTATAGCCAGTCTCTCCGTTATTTTGTTCATCAGGGGTCTGTTAGATATAGCTGTCTGCGTAGGTTCGTATCTCGCCTGTATCACTTGTCTTTTCTGCACAACATCCTGCTCTGTCGATGGGGAACTGAGGCACAGGGTGAGTGACATCCTCGCCGCTCACCCGAGAGCCTGTGGCAGATGAGAAGATTTAACTCCTCTTTAACAAAATGAACAGTTTCCCCTCTGTGCACTGTTGCTATTTCTGGCTTGCTTAATGCCCATGTGTCTAATTCAAATGAACTTGCTTCATCTTATGTGCTTTTATCTGCTTGTTCTCTGGTCTTCTCACACAGCTGCAATCTCTGATCGTTGTTATTTCTCACTTCCCACTTTGTTCCCCCTCTTCCAGCCACTGCTTTTCACTTGCTGAAGGTAAGCAGCCTTCTGTTTCTGGGTCCTTCCACATCTAACCTGGGCATCTTTTTCCCCTCTCGAATTTTCACACTGGAAGCCACCTCTCCTCTTTAATTCACAATCAGCTGTCTCAGTGTTCGGCCATCCTATGCACTAATGATTCCGTATAAAAATAAATAATGCTGGATGGTGTGTGATGAAGGCCAGGGGAATACATTCAGATGTGATTTGGGTTGTATGTGAATAGTGGTTGAAGGGTGAGTGAGAAAAGCACTTTCCAAGTAACAAGATTCTTTCTTGTCATTTTGACTGAATCAATGTCATTTTAAGACTTTTGATAGGGTTGCTTCTGTTTGTGTATTTTTTATTACTCAAAGCAAGCTCCTCTAGTTTAAGTGAGGTTTTCTGTTTGCTAGTGGAGACTCCAAAATGCAAAAGAGATCCCTCTACCTTATTTTACCTATTCCTTTCCCAAGAAATCTACTGATGAGGGGTTATAGAATTGACTTTGGAGTCAGTGCTGTTCACAGTATCTTTCAGTCCCGACATGGCACATGCTTATTGTTTCAACCCAAAGCCTTTTTTTAGCTTAAGAGTGTCAGTCTTTAAGGTGAGAAGGATGGGGAAGGGGCAGAGACCACTGGATTTCAACAGGCCTTGGGAAAAAACCCTATTGTGCTTTGCTTTTCTTCCCTACCTTCCCAAATGCATTTCCAAAATCAAGATTTGTACCTCATCCACAATGAGGTGAGGTACAATGTGAGTTATCTAATCCAGAATGCCTCAAAGAGAGGTTATTTAGCACACTTTGTAGCAGTTGTGGCAATCATATATTAACAAAGTGTAGCTAAAAGGCAGCCTGTGCAGGACTAATTCTTAAAGTATGTGTAGAAAAACTTCATATTCTGTGTTTATTTTGCTGCTCTCAATCTTAAAATCTGTATATATTAGAGTAAGAGGCGATGGGAAATTGAACTTGTGAGGGGTTGCAAGCAGTGGATGTACTTGATGGATAGAAGCGAGTAAGATGATGGTTCAGTGAACTTTGAGCATTTATTAAAGCTGTCTATAATGTGATGTCACACCTTTGAGTGCTCCTAAGAAGAATGACCTTAATCTAGGATTGTGCACTAGCAGGCTGCTTGCTGGGAAGTCATCAGAAGACCTTTATGGTATCAGGGTGGTTTTAATCTGCTGAGAGAACTCTTTTGAAAGCATCTTGTGTCCTGCCTCCACATCCAGAGGGACCTGGACAGCTTGTACACCTCTCACACACTGAACCTCTCTGCTCACTCACTGTATGTACAGAGTAGATTTCGTATGTGAACAGAAGCCAAACTGCTATTCATTTTACACAATTATGTTTCCCTTTGATGTTATACATTTCTCGCCTTTACTATGAATATCTTTTGAATATTGCTGTAAAAAGCCTTTTAGGTTCCTTTGCCCTCTTCTGTTGTTTCTGAGTTACTGATTAGTAATTCTTGCGACAGATCTTACAGATCAAATTTGCATTAAGGATCACTTCCTTTTAGAACAAGCAAGACTATCACACAGGGTGTTACTCCCCTATAGGCATGGGGTATGTTTATTGTTAACTGTATAATCACAGGAAGGCAATAATGACATGCTACTTTTCCACTTAATTTTGACTTGATTAAGGTGAGCATTGTAGCTATTTAAAAACAAAAATATCTACTGTAACCTACCTTCATACTTGAGGCATATGAAGCCTTTTCCCTATGTTTTTAATTATAGTTGAAGAAGAAAAGATGAAAATTAGCTTCTAGTTGCTCTGCCAAAAAAATATGGAATTGATTTTAATTTAGGTTAACCATGGAAACCTCAACCAGCATTCTAGGCAGGGCTGTGCTGCAGGAAATGATACCTTTTACTCACAACTATGCTAAGTCATCTCTTGAATAGAAGTTTTCTGTTAAGAGTACTAAGACCATTTTTAGCTGCATTACTGTGTTGCGAGTGATAGAGGTTTATGATGTTTGTTGCATTCTGCCAGGTGGAATAATGGTACATAATCTGTTTTCATATTGTTTTTAATTTCTACATGGAAATTTGGTTTTTTTAATTAGTACTTGAGAATCATTAAAGTGTACTTTTAGGAATGTAGGAGTAGAATGTTAAGATAGTGGTGTGAAGGGAGACGTCACTTGGTACGTAATTTAGATGATTTGGAAGTTGTAGGCTAAAGTATTTGCTAAAACTGTGGATCACTGGGCTTCTCTTCTTTTTGCTTGTCCATCCCTCCCCCTTCCTCCTCTCCTAGCTCATCTATGTGGGATATGATTATTCTTTTCCCGTGTAGAATATGCCTGTTACATTAAGCTGTTGGCTTCATCTTTATGTTGTCAAATCTGTAATGCTTCAGTCCCACCTGTGGCATTAAACAAGTAAAACACAACCACTAAATAGGAAGGAGCTTATTTGCTGCATCTTGTTCAGCTGTGGTCCAGGACAGCTGACATATTCCTGCATTGGCTGTTCTTTCTGGGCTCTTGTTAGAGGAAACAGTACCAGCAAGAAATGTGTCTGTATATCGCTCTATCAAAAGGTCTATCCAAATTTCATAGGGATGCCCTCCAGAGGTTCCTTCCAAACTCAACCAGCCTGTAATGCTGTGAATTTTGGGCCAGGCCTTCAGCCAGCATAAATCAGCATATTTCCATTAACTTCAGATGACCCTGCACTGACTGATAGCGATTCCGCATCTCCAAAACGGGGCTTGGTATGCACAACTGGCTTCAAACAGCTCAGCGTGGGGCTTCAGGAGCCAGCTTGTGTGTGTGTGCTCTTGGCCTTTTGCAAGTAAGGAGTTGCTTATGCTTCTTGAGCAAGATCTCACTTGATGCCTTCTGCCTTGATTTTTATAGAAAATGGGCATTGGCTCTATGCAGCAGCCCCGCTGTTGTGCTGTCATTCTGTACACAATTCAGGTAATTCAATTGTGTGTCCAAACCCATAGTCTGACCCTGCTTATGGGCCGGGCTGTTTCGTCAGTCCCTCTCACAGATCTGGTTTCTGTTTTACAAAATAAGCCCACTAACATACTCATTTAAAGACATGTAATTTAAAAACAGTGAAGGAATGAAGAGTTGTGTACCTACTGCCTTGACCCTGTACCCATGGTAGTTTGGTTTAGAAATGTTTCTTTTCTTCAGATTAAACATCTAAGGCTGTTTCCGGTTATGTCAATGCCAACATCCTTTCATGTGAATTTCTTAGTTTATTTCCAACTTGTTGTTGCAAAGTGGGAGGAACTCTGTTTGCAAACAGATGATGAGTGTGCTTTGTTGGAAGCTCACCTTCGCACGGGCGCCTGGTTTGGAGCACTAGTGACACAGTATGGCAGCGGGTGAGTCAGTATTTGGGAAACGATTCAAACAAACGACAAAAATACACATCACGAGATCTTAATTTTACCACCTTTGAAACTGACTGTTCAGTGGGATGTTTTAGCACAAAAGTGATATTCCAGTGTGTGCTAATAACTGGATTGTGATGTTTAGTTTCAAAAACAAGCTGGGTTTTCTGACAGCAGAGGAGCACGCTTTAAATTTGTTCACTGCCTCAGTCATTTTAGATATTTTTTCCATTTTCCCATTCCATCATCTTGTTTCATCTTGGGTTTTGCTGGGTTCACATAGTGCATGGAAGGTGACCAGCGTAATGTGCCCGGAGCCAACATGTCCTGGGGTTAGTTGTTACACCTGCATGTCTTGCATATAGATATATTTATGGATGCATACAGATGCACACATATTGATTGTTGAGGAGATGCTGAATCTCTAGGCCCCACTAGAGCCTTGCAGACGTCAATTGTGCCATGTCTTATTATGGAAGCTTCAAAAAATGTGCCTCTTTGTATGTGCCGCGGTGACATTTCAGTTCCTGATGCCGCAAAGCTGTCACACCGTGATGGCCATGCCATGAGCAGTTCTTTGTGATAGAGAGCTGCGATGTTCTCTCCTCCTTCCCTGACTTTGTAGGACGAATTCAAGCGTCGATCCTGCCACATGTACAATAAGGCTCAGTCTCACTGAGCTGAGAATATTCAGTGTTTCCAAAAATCATTCCTTGCCTTAAGAGGATAAGTGAAAAGGTGTCCAAGCAGTGAATTTATTAAGGTTTACTTTTTTGCCTAGCAGTTTTCTACAGCTGCTAGATTGTAGTCGGTTTGAAATCTTGGCTGGTACAACATCATTATAGAAAGGGAATTATGCTAGCAGGGAATGTGTTTGGCTGCATAGCACTTAACTGTTTAATGTTAATTTGTTTGACTGTATACTTGTGGGTGCTGTTGTACAGCCATGTGAGCCCAGATGCCCAAGAGATTTTCCAGTGCAAGTCTGTCCCAGGGAGCCAAGCAAAGGCTCTTATCCTTGTTTTGACCTGATGGTTCTCGCTGGGCTGTACCAGAGCAGGAGCTCCCAGGCTCAACAACCGTGATGATGTATCTGCTTGCTTTCCCCAGTGTGCCTCCACAGCTCTCTTCTAGACATAGCAGGATACCTTTCTAGCTTGGTCAGTGTGCGTGTAATTATTTTGCCTTTTTCTTTACCTGTTTAAATAGCTTTTAACTCTGGATTTGTTTTTCCTTTCCTCTGTTTGCTTTCAGAGCTTGCCGGTTAATATTTCTGAGAAATTAAATCCAGTTTTGTTTAAATGTTTTGAAGTAGCAGTGCATATGCTTGCAATAGATGCTTTAAAATTAAAATAATAAATATTGAGAGGGTAATTTCTTTCAGCCTGTGTATGTCTTTTTATGCACACACAACCAATTGTCCCTTATTCCCCATATGCAGCCGCTAATAGCACAAAACTAATGTCAAATGATCACTGCTATTGACTGTAAAATTAATCAGACTTTGGCTTCAGTTAGCCTTAAAGAAAGACTTGACATATTAATAGACTGTTTTCTGGGAAACACCTGATCCTCTGAATCCCAGTGAGATGAAGTCTGGTTTTGTGATTAGGGCTCTAGGTTGGGGTTTAGGAGCTCTGAGCTCAGTTCTTGGCTTTACTACAGAATTCCTGTGTTCACAAGGGCAAGTCATTTAGGAAGTGCTTTGTCACCTTAACAAATGTAAAAGAGCATGTTGGGAATTTCCAGCTGAACATTATCATTAGTGAATGTTAGTGCTTCAGAACTGATGGCAAAGGGTTGGGATTTGGTTTATCTGTTAATTCAAATAGTTGTGGTGGGAGGGTTTTTATGTTCGTAACAAGCTTCAGAAACGTAGAGGAAAAAGTTTTATTAAAAAGCTCTTTTTTGCCTTTTAAGTAACTTTCTATTTTGAAGTATTTAAAGAAAAACCCTGAAGTAGTAAAGTTAATATTAACAGATTTGATTTGTATGTATTTTGAGGATTATCTTCTCTTAAGTTTGTAATTTTTATTTGTAGTTCTAATTCGGAACAAGAAACCAAGTGCAAAGTTCTGCAAAGTGGGAAAGCTCCTTTGTACTCCAAAGTACTTTGTACTTGAACACCTGACATGTGCCTCTGCTGACTCCTATTCCTAAAAAAGTGTTAGTATTTACTTCTGTGTACACTCTTATGTCTCATTTACCCAAGTATGTTTATTAATAGACTGTCCACAATGGGGATGTTCCCTTAAAAAGGAGCCTTTATTTTTCTGTGCCTCACATGATCTCGCATGTTTCAGTATTTGATAAAGACAAATTTCTTAAGATTTAGGAAGATATCGATAACAACGGTTTGGAGTGCCACGGAACGGCTTACAAGCAAGCAATCTAAAACCACCGACTGTAGGGAAGTCCAGTTAGTTTAAGGATGGTCTGGTTGACTGACTTTGAAAGACTCTGTTAAGAGGAGAACCTCTAACAGAGATTTATCTTGCTTGGGAGGTTACTTAGATGGTTTGCTTGTGGAAGGTTTGCTGTGGTGTGGCTGGAGGGAGTTCTCCTGCAAGAGGTCAGCGTATACCCCGTGGTGGTGGTCAGACTGTAGTTGGGCTGGGAGAAAGCCATGCTTATAGTGAGGCTGATATTTTAACTGGGTAATATATTGTTGTCCTGGTAGGTCATGTGAATTTATTTGCCTAAGATTTATGAATCTCTAATTGACTAAGCAAACACTAATATTTGTGACATTTCCAGGTAAGAAAGCAAAAAAAGAAAAGTCTGAACCCTCCTGTATGAAGGGCTAGCAGTGACATTGGAAACAGATGGGTTACACACAGATGGAATACAAGAATAAAAACTTGCCATTTTTTCTATTTTCCAAACATGGGTTGTCTCTTCAGATGCTATAGGCCATAAACCTTGGCAGTATAAAAGCAATGCAGTTGACTATAAGGAGGCTGGAAGGCTTAAAAACAAGTTTCCTCTTCCCTTTTCCCCCATCAAGACACGATGAATCAGTAGGTTGAGACCACAGCTGATGCTGAGATGCAGAGTCATCTTATCTTTTACAAGATTTATTATGAAGTGAATTATTTTTCAGCATGGGTCTAAGTATTTGAATCTATCCCTGAGTCTTTCTCTGCTTTATTAATGGGCTGCAGTGCTGCCATCACCATGGTATCCTGCTACCTCTTCCCCTGTGAAGAGTGCAAAACCACATTTACATTTTTAATTCTCCTCTCTCTGTGCCTATATGTATAAAAGTGGTTTGCAAAACCATGGGGGAAAACACAAACACAAGGACAATCTGGTATCAAGAAATGACATGGGTTGCTGTGTTGTTTTGTTTGTTTTTCATGCTCTTTCTTTATGCTATTATACTGCAGCCATCATTGGTTCAATACCTGCTTCTAGGTAGAAACCAGAACACCAGATGGATTACGTACTTTACAGCACTAATGATAGTGGCTGATAATGTGTGCAAATCTCCCTTTCACTGATTGTTCAAGGCAGTTAAGAAATACTGAATACAGCTGTACATAATTACGCTTCTTTTGAAACTAAACCAGCCTGTGAAATTTCTGTTCCTGGAAAATGGTCAAAATTAGTCAATAACAAGAACAAAACAAACAAACAACAAAAACCCAAACCCTTTGCATGTACTTAGTTAATGGTATATTGTGACATTCTGTTTCTTAGATGCAAGGCTTCCCTGCCAACTCTATTGAGGCTTAAAGGGGGGAAAAAATGCTGCATAATGAAACTACAAAAAGGTGGTTTAGCTGCAGGTGTAGGAAGATGCTGATTCGACAGTCCTCTGTGTGTACGCACTTGTTTACGCCAGAAGGAGTTTGTGTAGGACTAAGTACGTATGTGTCTCGGTGCGTTGCAGGTATGAGAAGGGACATTCCCTCTTTCTGCCCACTCCCTGTTTCTTTCACATGTTTCTCTGAGTTACTGCAAGATCAGCTTTTGAAATTCTCCTTTACGGCTTGTTTATCTTCCCCTTTTTTCCTTTTCTTCTATCATTCTGCAAAATATCCTTTTCTAAATGACTGAAGAAATCAAGATCAGAGTTTTATTAGGTTTTGCCTTCCCTTCCCCCAGTTTTT
This sequence comes from Eurypyga helias, assembly GCF_000690775.1. Taxonomy (NCBI): domain Eukaryota; kingdom Metazoa; phylum Chordata; class Aves; order Eurypygiformes; family Eurypygidae; genus Eurypyga; species Eurypyga helias. The sequence continues at coordinate 52,247 of NW_010262197.1, read as the reverse complement.
CTCCTGTTGAAACTTGCCAATCACTTTTAAAGCCTACATTGGGCTTTTCTGCAGCACAGGAGATATCATTAAGGCTTTAAACCCACTAATGAGGGAAATGTGCACTGCTTGAAGGCTCCTGCAATATTAACTACATCCAATTATGTTAGGTAAACGTATGAGTATAGTCAAAACAGGATGAAAGCATATCTTTCTATTCAGGCCAAAAGCAGTCTTCTGAGCCAATCTTTCATCGAACTTACATTGGCTATTTATTTACTGGTTTTGCAGCATTTTTTTTTTCCCTCCCCCTCCTTCTCCATACTGCTACACTGAAGACAAACAACACATATAGTCAGGAAAGGACGATCTATTCCCAGGGCTCTGTTCCTTATTTAAATAACACTTTATTTCTGGTTAAAGTATGTGAAATCTTAAGGCTGATAAATATTTTTTCCTGTTTAAATAGAGTGTTGCTTCCTTATCTAATACTGTTCTTAGCTGACTGTGTTATGAGTGGGTGTGATACATGTGAAGTGGAGATGCAGTTCATGCTGGTCTTTGACGGTCCTGACCTTTGATTTCTGTTGATTTGTTGGGGTTTTTTAAAGGGAAGTTCAACTTCTCCAACTTATTTGGGCATGCACTGTGGAGATATTTTTTCTGAAACTTACTCAGTCTAATAGCACGGGTTTTCAACAGTCCCTAATTTCTGACTTCTGAAGCTGTTATTTGTCAGTAGCAGATTATTTTTGTTTACAGTTATCTCCCTTTTCCCTACTCTTGACATTTAGTAGATCATCATGTCCTTTGACTCCTGCCTTTCCCAGTCTGCTTTTGTTAGAAGAGCAGTTAGTTTGTCTTTTGTATCAAAACTGATACAGGCTCAGATCACGACATTCAAGTTGGCCTTTTTTACATACCTGAGCAGTCAGAGTTCAAACCCCATGTTTTCATGTCTTTGTCCACATTTGGAGAGAACTTAGCTGCTCATGAAAAAAAGCCCTTTTGAAGCATCTGATGGTAGAGGAACCTGTTCAGGTCTATGCAAGAGATGTTTCACATCACAGAGAAGTGATTTACATGTACCTACCCGGAAGCCTAGAAGTTCAGCAGTGAGCATTGGACCAGACGTGACACGGCAATATGTGATAGTTCGAATGGTTGGCACGTATCATGCCCAAGATCTGTGTAGCATAGCTGAGTATCTTCTTTCAAAAGTGGCCAGCAGCACAAGTCACAAGACTGGCATAATAGCGAGACAGACAGTGGCAATAATCTTCCTTCTGGCTCATCTGCCCAGCCTCCAGCAACCAGTGCTACGGTGACTTCCCGTGCCAGAGGTTGCATCTGGGCATCATTTCTCCTAAGGGCTCCAGTGGCTCCAAATCAGTTTCCCCCCACCAGCTTTTGATTTTTTCTATTAACTGTTATGCAAGCAGGTGACTTCTTTTCATGGATGAGCTTTTTGTTTCAAATGTGATAGGAGTTATATTTGGGGACTTGTGTGTGTGCAAGTGAAGTTATTCCTTTTCAGTGAGACACGTGGGCATTATACTAATCCTAGCAAGCCTCTGCTCTTCATTTTAAGTCTTTTAAAAGTAGTATTGTCATCTCAAAAATAGTGGGAATAATTCTCTCTGTAGTCATTTGTTCAGGTAGCTTACTCTGTTTACCTGCCTTTATGTTCATATTTGAATTTAAACATCTGAAAGTGTTTGGTGGTGTCTTTTATATATAATGATAAAATTCTTATCTAGCACAATGTGAACAACATTTTGTTAAGACGTTTTAGCTGGACTCCCCATTCCCATGGCAAGGCCTACAAAATGGATCATGTGAGCATTCGTCATCTGGTTCAGCTCAGAGGCTAATCCATCTTAGATTATATATCAGTGCAGACTTTTCCAAAACTACCCAGGCTGACTTGGCGCTGGAGCAGATGATGAGTGCTCACAAGGGCTCTCCACCTCCTCCATTTCAATGGTAGTCATCTCCAGTAGATGGGGGGTGGCGCACAGCTGATGGGGGTAGTAGCATCTTAAATTGGTGCAGCTGGTTTTGTTGTGGTTCCCTGACCAGAGCCTGGAAAGTTGTCTTCTGATCTTAACAAATTACCTAGCAATTAACTCCAGTAGATTTGTTCTGAGCAAAAATTTTTGACATCCTGGTTTTCTGCCTGTGATCGTATGCTACATAATGTTCATTCTGCAGGAGTAAAACCTCTGTGGAAAAGGATGTTTAAGAGACGACGCGCTCCTTACCACTGATTGTGTTACAGCTATAAATCATGCGGATCATAAATGAAAAACGAGTCGGCAGGTCTTACTTTAGTCTCAAGTGAGAATTCTTCTTTGCTTATATAGCAACCATGTATCTTGGCACCAATTGTTGTAAATAGTTGGTTCCAAATAGTTGGCTGTCCTGAGCTGTAGGAAGGGAAGCCGCTGCAGTGTGGTCCGCAGGTGCTGGGGACGCGCTGCGCACGCAGTGCTCCTCACCGTGACCGAGGAAAGTTGCCGCGCACTTGCCGGGGCCGCTGCCTTCTTGTCAGTGTTAAATTCATCACGCTTTAAAAGGGAAGAGGAGAAGGGGTGTAAAATTTGAGTCTTCACGCTGCTTGACTTGCTCCCAGCAGTCCGGTGTAATAAGGGCTCCCTATTTTTGAGCACACCCGGCCACTGCTCATTTTCATGTTGATTCACCTATTTCTCAAGGCTTGGTGGTGGCTCGAGGAGACTCCATTTAGCCCCACAGACGCAGCAACATATACATACTGGGGTCAGGAAACAGATATCCTACAGGAAAAGAAAAGGATTGTTGATCATTGTTTATTATTTACTCCTGCCAGTCTCCTCTCACTGGTCTTAAGCAATAAAAACTAAAATAACTACATTCTTTACTGAAATAATGTCCCATTCTTCTTCTTTTCCTTTCATGCTTGCTCTTGCAGAAAAGGGTTTGGGGAAATAAGTAGTAAAAACAAGAACTATCTTGCACTGTTCTCCTCTGCTAGATTAATAGTAAGTTGAAGATACATAAGATATTATTTTCTTCCCCTTTTCAAGCAATTGCAAAGGACAGTTTCCCCATTTCCTTTTCCATTTTCAGTATGCGCATTTAGATGAAGCTAAAACTGCACTCTTGCACTTTTTATGCAGCTTTCCTAAAATAATTCTGAATAATTTTACAATGGCTTAGAAACATTCCAGTTTAACCAGTCGTTGACCTTCAGTCGCTTTTTAATGTCGTCAGGACTATGCTGGCCTTTCATCAGGTCCAAGGAAGCTGTATTGTAGCAGAGGCAATGGTGATATCTATAATTAAAGTTGCCCAGTGTCTTCTGTTACAATGTTTACCATTCGATAGATTATCAAACTTTAACTGCTTCAATTAATATTTTCCATTTAGAATTTTTCAGTCAAAATGGTCTCACTATTTTGGAGAAGCTGCCTAGGGAGAAGATATGGTTATTTATTTACTGTGGGGAAAAATAACCTTTTTTCTTTGACTGAGTCTTTTCTTTGACTTTGTTCCCTCTCATATAAGGGCTGGATATAAAAAACTCTTTGAAAATCAGACCAAAGGCCTTAAGTTTATAAGCCCCTAAAGAATCTCAGTAAATACAGACTCAACAAAAATTATTAAAGAACAAGGAAATGCTTGCTAGTGTTGCACTCTGTTGACAAGGCTCTGCAGATCACTAACAACTTCTACAAGTTGTCATGTGAGCCTTGTGTCTAAAGGCTGAGAATCCTAAGTCTGTGACAGATTCATTTCACAGGAAATATTTTTTTAATACGTAATATTAAAAAACTTAGAGGATATTATTTTCTTTATAAATGTTACATTTTCAAAATCAATTGCCTGTGGGGAAAAAAACCCCAACAGTACAGGGTAACATAACTAAGAATTGGACCCATTTTTGCATATGCTTTAGGATACAAAGACTGTACTCAGTCTATGATTTTCAAACCTTTTAATACTTTATTTTGCTCTCTTAATTTCTTCCTAATACAATCGTAATTGATTGTAGTAGGAATAGATGGCACGCTATATTGCTGGCATCAAGAATTAAGAAAAATACGTACCTCACCTGTCCCTTAATTTTTTCTGAGATTTGATTAGGAGTTTTGGGGAAGATGGAAGTTTCATGTTGTGGCTGATTTTGAAGAGTCAAAATCCAGAATAAAAGTAAAAAGTTGATTAGATTATTTGTTCCAGTTACAGCTTCTAATGTAAAGCCAGAGTTGTTTCAATTTGTGAAGATGTTTTGCTCCAAAAACATATGTAACAAGATATTTTGTTGGAACTTTCCTCCATTTTTTCTTCCAGAAAACCTGGAAAAAACAAATTGCTTTTGCAGTATTTCCAGTTTCTCTTGACCATGCAAGCTTTATTTAAGTTTCTCTAACCAGCTCTGGTTTTGTTTAATGTTTGATTTGAGTTTTTAGAGGGAATGGCCCCTCCCTAACTGGCGTTTCACCATGTCAGACATTCTCTGGCTGCTGGATGGCACAGTCTTGGTTTTGCTCTCCTCAGTGGTCAAATGGGGCACCTCTCCTTTCCTCACTTTTTTCAGCTGTTTCCCTGGCGTTCGGGGTAGCTTTTATATTATATTGGCACTGCACAGTCAGTTTTGGCTGTATAGAACTTAGGCTGGTCCCAGGGTTAAGATTTATCCTAAGTAAAAATTTCAGCAGGGTTTTAGATGTGTTGCAGAGGGTTATTTTTTCAATTTCAAGATCCCATTTGTTGTTCAGGCCTCTCGGATGCCGGGAGGATTCAGCGCAGACCTCAGATGTGGGAGAGGCAGCTGTGCAGATGAGCTCTTGTGGTGTGGGAGCACATGCTGCGCTGGCCAGCACCGACGGTTGGGAACTACAACCCCTTCCTGTCCCCCTCTCCCACCCACCGGTAAAGCTGAGCTTGGGAGTGCAGGTACTGACCACCTGAGAAAACGCTAGCCGCTTGCCATCAGGCGTGGAGTAGGAGTGCAGCCTGGCAATTTCACTGATGCGCGGCCTTCTAGCAAGGGAGGCCTCTTCTCTGCTTCACGTGGGACATCCCAGCAGGCGGGACTATGGCAGCCTCCACTCGAGTTCCCCATTCCCTCTCCGTGTGCACCTGGCTGCTGTGGGGTTAAAGCTCGGTGAAAGGTTGCAGGTGTTTCATTCTCATGGCTGGCACATGCTCATTCACTGGGCGCTGGATAAAAGAGAATCTAAATCCCAAATACCACTCTGTCCTATTGTGCAGTTGTGGAGCTGCCAGCCCGAGTACGCCTGAAACGCTGGCGTTGGCCTTTTGGGCAGCATAAGGCGGGAGAATTCAGGATCTGACCCGTCCTAGTTTCCCGACACGGTGAGGACACAGTAAAAAGGAGCAATGGGGTGGTGAAACAGGCCTTCCTAATGCTGTGTTGCCCAAAGGAGGCCTGTTTGGCAAGAAAGGGATCAGTGAACTCTGGGGTGTGGACTCCAATCTGTGGAGTTTTTGGTTGGTTTTAAGTTTTATCTTATCCTAGAACTCGTAAGATGACGAGATATGGTGATGTGCTTTACGCTTCATAATCCACACTGCTTGCTATTACAAGCCTAATATGTTTGAGAATGCAAAAGTAGCTGATACTGTTAATTTATTTTGAATGAGGTACTTGCTGATACTCAGAGGAGCATTTTAGCTGGTCTCCTTGAAGAAATCGAGTAAGAGTGATGTGAGGAACAGTCTGGTTACAGGTTGTTTGGGAAGTGAGGCGGTTTTTCTGAAATTGTGAGCTCCAGGGAACTCATGATAAGTCCTGTAATATTATCTGTACGCAATAGGATTTCATTATTGTTGAAATTATCTTCTGACAAACACTTAATTCTCGATGTGCTCAAATTAATTTGTAAGAGTCAAATGAACAAACGCTCTTTCATATAAGCATGTTTTGACATGCTTTGATAAATTAGGATTTGTATTTCTTACTTGATTGAAACCAGACAAATAACCACAAATATGAAATCTCGGAAGATAAAATCCTGGAAGTGTGCTATGCAACTACTTACAAAGTTTTATAGCCTTGCTCTTCTTGAGGGACAGATAAATGAGGAACGAAAGCAGCTACTACTATCAGGAAAATGCATTAGTGTTTTGACAGATAGATGTGGAGATCTTAATACACGAAGTTTGCTTTTTTCCCTGATGTGTAAATATACACTTAATGTAATTAGAAACAATTGTGAAGTAGCAGGCAGGGAATTCAAATTCTTCAGTTAAGTGGATATCGCAAATGTGATTTGCTGACAGCTTGTCGTGCTGCCTTTACGGCTGACCTGGAGTGTGTTTTTCTGAATGACTTTACAAGGGAAAACTAACATAAAAAGAGACATATTTGGCCAGAGACTTCACTGTCTGACTAGCAGCAGATGCTTAAAGAAAGAGCAGAAGAACAGGGCAAGTGCAGAGTGGTATTTCCTATAGAATAGCCGCCTAATATCTGACAGTCCGTGGCTGACTTCCTGAGCTGGAGGTTGCATCTGTATTTTTAATAGCCCATTTCTTCCAGTAGTTTGATTTAAATAACATCTTGAACCCATTTGTATTTTTGAAAACCATGAGTAGTCTTCACAAGAAAACTTTTGTTTGCGTTGTTTGACATTGTTTTCAAATTTTCATTTTGGCATTTGGGGGCAAAAAGGGGAAATACTTTTTCCTTGAGCTGTTTTGCACGTATTGGAGATCATTGGTCCGAAGTACTGATATCAAATGTTCTGTTTCAAATTAGATGAATGACAGTTTGAGGTATATTTTGTATATCAGGATGTTGTCACACAGGAAATGGGGTATTAGGCAACAACTTTTAGGTGCTACATGGGAACTTGGAAGACCGATAGAAACCCTCTGAAAAGACACTCATCTTTTGGTCATAGTTTGCTACTACTGACTTGTTTACTTTTAGTGTTTCTCAGTGCTTTGAGATTTTAAGCTGGGCAGACCTGTTTATAATTTCATTTCTATACTACAATATCTGAGTGAAAGAGGTCAAGCCAAAATTGTCGATAACACATGAGAAAGTGATATTTTTTATATGTACTCTGCTCTGAAGAAAAGTTTGGCATAAAAGTAGTAATTTTAAACTAAGCCATTGGTAAGCCTCCCCTTCATCTGGCTAGCTTGCCTCTGCTAGTAATCAAAAAGTCCTAAGCATTCAATCCCCATTTGAGAAACTTGTTAAATACATTTTTAATTTTTTTTTCTTTATATACTTTGTTTGAAAATACAAGTTAAAAACTCTTGCTCAGCCATGCCTAGTACTTAGAAGTGCCTTGAGTCCCTTGGAGCTGGTGATTTTCAACACCAAGGTTTCTCAGACAACTGCAATTCTTCTTCTAAGAGCATGGTCAGAAGCACTTCGGTGACAAAGTGATCAGCAGTTTTCAGACCTACCTCCTGTCCAACCTAGGAGACCTGTATGAATATGATGTTTCAAGAGGAGATGGACTGCACAGGTACCTTTGGAACTGGCTGAGGTTTCGAGCTCTGAAGAAAATGTAGCAGCAGCAAACAATTTCCTTTGAGTCATAAGACAGGGTGCTTGAACTGCATGCTTTCACGCATTTTTCTGCTGGAAATCATTCCGAGGCACTCATCTCCTCAATCTGGGAAATGCCCTACATAGCAATCTGTAAGTGATTCTTGGGGAAGATGCACTTGCAGCTTTATGTGTTGAAGCTACTCCACGTTCCATGTGGTCCTTGGGATTCATAATAGGGCAGGCATCTGCGTTAGGGAGGCCAAGGTTTCGGATACTACTGCAAAATATTATTCATGTATCTTTATCTAATGATAGCTTTATATAAACAGACCTTGGAGAGGAACTGGGACTGAAGCCCTTTTCACAAGGGGAATGAATGCTCTAGTCCAGTCTCAGTTCACTCCTAAGTATTCCCTGGAAAGGACAGGAGGGTTTAGAACTATCCCTCCCTGCACCTTTCCCTTGCCTGTACTCCTCCTGTGCTAGTTCTTTCCTCCTTCATTATTCTTATTTTCTTACTTGTCCTCCCGTCTTTATCTACAGGAAGGAATTATAATTTTTTTTTCCCATGTGTGAATTTGGTTCCCTCAGTGACAGTATGAAAGGGAGTTTACCACCATGACTTCCTTCACTTTGCAGTTGGAAAAAAGGGAGTAATGCCTGATCACAGCTATAGTGACTTCTCTTCTGGAGCACAGTGTGTTACGACAGCTTGGACAACTCTGTGCTTAGCTTTGGTGAATCCTCTTCTGAGGTATCCAACTGTGTACTCAAGTCATTTAGGTCAGGATAATGACAGGGGTCAGCAGCCTAGAGGTCACGCAGTGGGAGGCTGGCTGACTTGCAGTCTCTCTTGGTATTCTCCAGAATCTCCAAGAGTCCTGCAGAGATGTCTCTGAATGAGCAGACTGTGGAATATGATGCTCCTGTGTAAGGGAAAGATCTAGCCCAAGTTCTTATGGAGGTTGCCTCCCAGCTCAAGTTCTTATGGCTATGGCCTCCTATTCCTATGTACACCAATGATTGAAAACAGGGGAATATGTCTGTAGCAAAAGTTATTGAGAACCATTTTCCTCCAAATTCTCCATACAGTCTGTAAAAGGAACCTTCTGGTCCTCAAGCTTTCCTCTAGGAAAAGTGTGCATAAACCGAGAGGCTTTTAATAGTCTTATGACTTTATCCAACATTAAAAAGTCCAGTTGTGTCATCTGGAAAGTAGATTTAAACATTGTGTTTAAAACCTGCTTCTTAGCACAGCAGAAACTGCATATAGAGCACACGTTATCTAGTACAACGTTAACTTGTTTGTAATGCCAAAACTCCTAATTAATTAATGAACAGTAAATACTTTTTCCTTTGATTGTTTTGACCCCAAATATGCAAACTGACCATCATATGCAAACTGATGAAGACGCAGACTTAATTTTGATCTTGCTTACACCAACAAATGGAATGATGTGTGACTTGCATCAGTCTGGGTCAGACTGCAGGAGGCCATATGTGTTTATTTTAGCATTTATGAATGGTTATATTTACCTCATTGCAATGACTCGCTTTGGTTTCTATTGACAAAACCATGACTTAAGAGAATGTTTGCAAAGACAAGAACAGATGTTTCCAGGCTGCTTGCCACGGAGAGGTAAAAAGCCAGTATTTACTTGTAAGCTGGTGTTGGCTATGCCATTTTTCCAGTGAGTAATGATGAACAGTAGCCATTAGTCAATTGCTGAAGTTCCTGTCTTGACAACAAAAGAATGGTCTTGGAGATTCCTTTTTGTATAGTCTGATCTATACAGTAGAGTGGAAGACAATTGCTGTAATCACTGAAACCAATTCTACTCTTTTGAACTATCTTAATGACCAAGGAGAACCTAAAAGCTTAATTAAATAGAGAATGCATGGTTATTTTCTCGCTTTCTCTGCAAGCCATAGGTTTCAAATTAAGTTAAAACTTTAACTAGACACTTCTATGAAATTGCAAAGCAACATAAGCTTTTTGGAGTTAGTTTGGTGATTTTCTTTTCCCCTCTGCAACCATAAGAACACCTCCTAAATGCTAAGTATTTGATAATTTGATATGTTTTATGCTAAAATTAAACTTGTTTTAAGTGGACTTTTATAGAGGAGTAAAAAGTGTTATAGACTATCAGCAGGGTTAATGGTGATCTGGAATGGTTTTTGGGAAAGTGTTTGCAAAGAAATATCTGTGCACAAAGTATTAATGGGCAAGGAAAGACTGAATTCAGTCACCCAGGAGCCATCCGTGTAGGGTGTGCAGCACCTGAGGATTTGGCTATGAAGTTTGGTGAATTTTTCAGTCTTGCTCCAATATGATGGTGATTTGTGAAAAGTGTTTTGCATTTTAAAGAGATGTGACTATACGTCTGTGTAAGCAAGAACCTGCTAGATGGAAATGTTCATGAACTACAGGGTACATGCCCCAAACCAACTCAGTTTTGTTTTTAAAACATGCAACACAGCGGTCTCCTGGTTGAACCAGCAACCACTACACAATGTGTCTCTGAACGTCGTGAATGCAGGGAGAGCTGAGCATGGCTTTTCCTCTTACAAAACACCAAGCAAGTCTGAAGGAATATACTGTATCCCTAACGGAAAGTAATTTTTAAAACTAATATACGGAGGCATCTTCTGCCTTCCCGCTTTCATGATCTGCTTATTGCAGGCTTGGTAATAAGTATTCCTGGAGATAGCCTGGAGTTTTTTTGGGTTTGTGGTTTTTTTTTTTTTTTCCCCTCCCCTCTTACTTCTTTTAATAGGAAGTGTTCTGTTGATCTGTAAATGTCATGCCACTGCCACTGGCTGGATGAAACACCATATGAGTTCGTGGGTTTGCTGGTTCCATCTGCTGGCTGAACTGGCGGTGATGGCCTATCAATCAAGAGGGGTTGAACAAGTAATCTTACCAAAAGATTTTACATATAATTCCTGTCTGACGTATGAGGATAGAGTCTTGTCTTCATGCTACAAACTTTCACTTTGGTTTCTCATTACATTTAATTTCATTAAATTAAATTTAAAAATTCAATTCTTAATCAGGATGGCAATACCTAATCACAAGTAGATTTTTAGCAAGACAAGGGCAGGAACCGTCTTTCTTTGAAAATAAGGAAGTGAACAAATTAACCCACTGATGTGCCAGCACTGCTGCCTGTTCATCACTTGTGGAGCTCACCCAGGGAGAGAAAGCCTAGACGTGTTTCCCCTAGAGCTCTCACAGACACTGCATGGCATGCATGAGGGTTGAGAGAAAAATGACCTCCTGCATTGGGAACATACCCCAAAATTTCCCCAAAGAGGGAAGAGAGGGTGGGTGGGGAAAACTCAGCGCTAGACTTTACACTGGATACTGCAATGTCCGTGGATACAGAAGAAAGGTTGGAGGTGAGTGACTGGCTCTCAGTAGCATGAGTTATAGGGTTGAGGCGCTCATTAGCATGAGTTGTAGGTAGGGCTAGAGTTCAGGGGAATGTTGGCATGGGATTCCAGTTAAAGATGGATCCTGCAAAACCTGCAGGGCTAGAAGAAAGCTGAGGACTTACATGGAGGAAAAAGGTGCTTGGTAGGTATGACTAATCCCAGAACTAGTGTTGGAGTTACTGGATTTTGGATTCTGGGTACTCTAGATCTTAGTTCCCTTTTTGAATATTACCAGGCTTTCAGTGCTGAAGGCTGGCTCCAGCAAGTGTAAATCCTTTCTGATTGGTTTTGCTAGCACTAGGCTATGTGATTAAGTTTAAATTTAAGATAACAAAGTTTCTGGGATCCTGTTTCATAGAGTTTCATTTCTTGCTGTGTTGTCAAAGCACGTGGCACAGATTAACAGCTGGTTCTGTGGAGATGAATGGTTTATATCCTAGGTTTCAGAGCTAGTAGATTCTTAAAAGTCTTCAGAAGTGCCCTTTAGATTCTTTGAAGATTCACCTATTTAGGGTATTTTAAGATTGTGTGGCTGCATTAACTTTATTCTGCTTGTTAAAAACCTTCATCCTCCTTTTTCTACCAAAGGCAGAGGAGAAGGTTTCTGAGGGAACATGGTGGTGCTGCTACCCTTCCTCCTGCTCCCGGCAGCAATTGCTGGCTGCCATTGGTTTGGTCTAACCTGCCAGTGACAAACTCAGAAAAGGAGCAAGCTATTTGTCAGTCACACAAAGCTACAGGTACACTCCAGAATAAAACAGGGACAGGGTATTAGTGCATGAGTAGGTGCTACAGAGGCCCCTATTGACATGGTTCTTAGCACGGTCTTGTCCTGTATCGATTAGTTGTCCCCCAGGCTTGGTCTGGGCACAGTTCAGGAGGTGGACATGCCCCAGGACCATGAGCATTTTGGATATGGCCATTCTCTCTGAGAAAGTGATCTAACCTTGAGGACAGGAGGTATTCTGCACCAGTTAGCCTCAAAGCCAGAGAAGAGCTTGTTGCCTGAATTATTTAGTAATACACAGCAAGCCAAATTGACTCTGGGACAAACAAGCCAAAAAATGGATCTGAAAGGTTAGTCTAAGGAACAGCTCAGTGGGGAGGGAGTCCTTGCTTCAGTTGCAAAGATGCTTCTCATCTGCAAACATTATTTTGTTTTCTGTTTTAAAAGCACTGATGGTTCAAAGAATTTGTTTGGAAGCAAATCCCTCCAATTTCTTTGTTGTTTCTGCTAGCATGTCTGTGATTGTGGGAGCTCGGTAGCCCTTGCAAGTACGCTGGGGCAGATTACCACGCTGCCGGGAGTTTTCATTACCGTACCGCGGTCAGAAGTGGTTGATTGCACAGGAGAAGGAAGCGCAGAGCAGTTGTTCAGTATTTAGATAATGCTAGGTGGAATATGACTCTGATTGCATTTGACTGAAAAGCAACCTCCTTCTCCACCTAAAAACCAAAATCCCACCCCTGAAAATATTACAACTGCCTCCCATGGTTATTTTTTTCAGTGATTTTTATAGGCTCAAGAATTCTCAGCTACAGCTAGTACTTTGTCCATTCAGAGAGAGGTGACACTTCATCTTTCACTAAGATACTTCAGGTTCATTCTCATACCATCCTGCTATATGAACGTGTAACATAGGTGATGCAATTAGGAGGAAAGCATTTGCAGAAACGATAAGGAAAACCTGATAAATGAAATCCGCTATATGCTGTCAGTCACGCTGAGGCTATTCCAATAAACACAAACGTGGTGTTGTGTACCCAGTTTAAAGAGACAGAGTAAAATAATTTATAGCCCAAATTGTCTTTTCTTCCTTGCAGTGTTTATATGTATATACATAAAATACTCTACACACCAAAAATATGTTAAGGGAGCATTACTGACACAGAGTGCTGAAAAGGCAATGCGATGGTTAGTGTCGTAGTTATAGCATTATAGTTAACAGGCTTTTTGTTCAGTAACTGGGCTCTTCCCTGTGAATGAGCTGTATCCAGTCTTTATGCAATTAGGGGCATTTTTTAGGGTGAATGTTTGGTTTTAGGAAGGGATTTCGCTTTCAAGGCAAATGCAGTCAGATTTATGTCACATCTGTTATTATCTAAGTGCAGCCTTGTCTTCCAGAGGAGATTTGTCTTATACAGTACACAAGCTGGGCAGCCTTCAATTTAGGAGTGGATGCAAAATATTTTTCTAAGTGTTGCCTTGTAATTTTTTTCCTTTTTTTTTTTTCCCTGTACACTATTCCAACCTTGCTTGGAAAACAAAATCAGTCATTTCGTTGTGGGAATTGTTATTCTGCTCTTTCACTGTAGTTTGAGCGCCTCAGAAATGTTAATGTATCATTAGCGGTTCCGAGGAGGTGATGTGTTATCTTCACTTTATAAATCAAGAGCGAAGGCTGGTGGTTGCAGCACAGGTCCAAGGGTGTTTCCTATTTTGGGGGCCCTGTTCAATGACCTGATTTCTTGGACTAATGCATTTCATGTGATGAAAGCACATTCCCTGTTGTTGATTTCAGTGGCTTTAGTGAGCGCTCAGGAGCTCTGCAATCTGGGCCTCGGGGCTTGAAACTGAAGACCAGAGATAGAAGGAATATTGTTTGGTGACCAACAGAGTCAAGATTTAGTGTAAAGGGCTTCCCTAGCAGCATGTAAGAACTGTGGAGCAGAGGCTAGCATATAGTACTTTGTCCAAGGATGATGCTGATTTCCAGTTGTCCAGAGACTCTTTCTTCTGATTCTACTATGCCTTTGAATACCTGTAAGAAATGAGGCAGCGACCCAGCAAGTGATGGTCTCTTTAGCTGCATTTATGACCTTCAGAACAGATACCTACTGACAAGCTAGAAAACAGGTCATTTATTTAAAGAGGATACTCAGAGGAAACAGCCCAAACCACTTCGACTTTGACAGCCTGTCCCATGTTTTCCTTGTTATTGCACAAAATGGGATAGTCTATGTATACATTAAAAATGTGTCCATAGTTTATCGTATAGTAGTCACCGGATGAGAGTGCCTGAGTCAGTCTCTTCCTTCAGCTTAATATCCTGCTGCTTACTCTTTTATTTGAGAACAGATCATCTTTGCTCAAAACTGGTCTGTAGTGTCAGCTCAGTGACATTAGTTTACTACACTGGGTGGTGTTGCTGAGAATGTGAAACTATCCCATTAGCCTGTTTGCAATATAAAAGAGGCTTCTGCATTTTACAAGCTTATGCAGTGTAGCAAGATTCTGGCAAGTGTAAAGGAAAAAGGTGTTAAGGAGAGCTGGCAGCTCCTTAAAGAAAAGATATTAAGTGCAAACTCTTCCAATAAGGAGGAAAGTTAAGGAAGTGCAGTAGAAGACCAGTGTAGCTAAGTTGTCAGCTCTTCGTGGCCCCTGAAGAGAAGTAGTTTTTCTACAGACTGGAAAGTAGGTCAGGTTTCCAAGAACAAGGATTAAAAAGAATTGTGTAGGGACAATGAAATCGGAAGTCTTGAGGCACAAAATAAGATGGAAGTATCCAGGTGTGTAACAGGTGGTAAGAACCATTTTTCATGTACATTAGTAATGAAAGACAGACTGAAAGAAAATGTTAGACAGTGAAAGGGATCAACAGATGGCATAGGGAAGGCCAAAGTGTCTTTGGCTTGTTTGGGTCTTCCCCAGTAAAGTGGATGCTGCTGCTGCTAACATAGAGGACTGTACTGCCACTGCTACCCTCAGCAGGTGGGCAGGGGCCTGAGTGCCAGATCTCACGTGCAGAAATAAGCGTCTCTGTACAGCCTGATACCGACAGAAGGTACGCCTTCCACCACCACCCACCGATTTTAGGATGGTTTGTCTGGAGGACTATGCTGTACAATAGCTGAAATGCTGATAGAAGATGACTTGGAAGGTGTTTGGGAATGGTCAGAAGGGAAGCATGAGCTGGGAGGATCCCAGAGGTGGCTTCTTTGCAAGTGCTATTCTGTGCTTTTGTTAATGCGTCAGGTCATGGCACTGAGTGCGGTAACAGTTTATATAGAAGATGAGAAGCTGGTAGGAATGAAAGACGCCATGAAGGGAAGGGCCACAATTCAATGTGATCTTGATCAGTTGGAGAAGTAATCATAAAAACAAAGTTCACAGTTCAACAAGGACATGTTCTAAATATGACTCTTCAGAGTAACCAACTTTAATGATAAAGGCTGGGGAATAACTTCCTAGAGGGTAATTATTCAGAAAAAAGTCTGACAGTTGCAGGGAACCACAAGCCAGTACATGAGTTGACATTGTCACGCTGTGTTATATAGCATTTTGGGGTGAATAGAGAGGAATATAGCCTGCAGAACATGTGGGAAAAAATCCCTCCTTGGCTGGAGTACCATGTCAAGTCACAGTTCTATACCTTGAGAAAGATGTAAATCAAGACTATGCAGATGGACAGCAACAAGACTGAACAAACAGTCCCAGATAACATGACTGATAAGTACATATTGAGCGAATTGGTGTTATTTGGGATAGGTGGCAGCAATATGATTAGTGGTTATTACAGCCTTCTGTATATACAGGCTGCTGCAGAGTGGAAGAGAATAACTTATTTCCTATGCCTGTGTTAGCACAAAGACTAAAGGCCTTAAGTTCCAGCAAGAGAGATCATGCAACCATGGTAAGAGTAGTCCAGCACTGGAAGACTTTGCATGGGGATGTTATTAAATCCCCATTTTTGGAGGACTTCAAGAACAATTAGGAAACATCCCCTGGCAATGACCTAAGTTGTAGTAGATTCTGCTACAGATTCTGTAGATTCTGGGGCTGGACATCTCCTGACACCTTTTCTAGATGTAATTGCGTTCTTTCAGATACACTTTCTCTTTCCTCTTTTTTATGCTTCTACTCCGTGTTGAATATCACTATTCTCTGGATAGGGATTTCTTAGTTTGTGGGGGGGATTAAAATTTAGCAAACCCATAGCAGTCATCTTGGTACAGAACTTCATGGGACAGTGCTTTAAACTAGTATGTTTGACTAACTGCTGAAGCTGCAAGTGTCCCAGTCCATAACTTCTTATTTGGGCAAAACTCCATGAGAGTGTTCCTTATAGACAGAGTAAGGACTTTCTTTCTAATCAACGTATTTTCTGAAGACTTTTAAAATGCATGTAACAGTCTGACATACCAGCTGTCACCAGAAATCGTGTCCCCCACCAACACCCGTGTGCGGTGCGTTGGCACTCATGTCACACGGAGAGGGAGTGTTGACAGGCCCTCTTGATAGTCACCTTAGAGAGGGAGGAAAGAAGCCAGAGTTCAGTAAAGGAGAACTGGCTGTTGCAGGAGAACACCAGGAACGGCAGAACCAGAACATTCTGAGCAAGGAGTTACTGGACTGGCCTCGGGCTTTTTTGCCAGTCCAAGTGGAAAGTCACACAGCAAAAAAGAAAAGTTCTGTAGCCTCATCCATGTTTAGCTTGAGGTCTGGGACTGATTCAAACCTCTCTCATTGTGGGACAGCAGTGCAACACCATTCATGGACAATCTTTCCAAGTTCCAGAGTCTTGATTAGCACTGGTTGCCTTTGTATTAAAACAGAATCATGTTTTCTTTTGACTTAGAAGCCGAACTTGATTTCCAAGCCAATGCTTGACAGCATCCTTTGTCTTCGTGATGACAGATGGAAGTATGTCCGGAGCCTCCTGACCCCAGCCTTCAGTGATACCAAACTGAAAGAGGTAAGCTGTAGGCTGTGTTGCTTTCCTTAATATAGAAGACATAATTGTTGTTTTTTTGTGCAAGCATCTACTTTATATAGTTCTATATTAAGGTAAAAAACTGCTACTTTGTGCCAGCTTATTTAGACCTGAAGAGCACATGCAGTTGAGCATACATGCAGTGTGGCCCACGTCACAGATTGGGGAAAATCAGAATAGCTCATCTGAGAATAAGATCCTCTGTCTTTATATAAACCAGTTTGTCCATAGAAGTGTAGCAAACTCAAAAAGGAGCCTTATACCTTCCTCCCCCCTGCCCTGTTAGGAGTAAGCTAAAGTACGGGAAAGGTTATTGCTCCCAGTTGGAACATAGCTTTTTGTGATTTGCAGAGTCAGCAGCTCTCACGTTAACATGGGAACTGCTGTCAGTCTATTTTCATTTCTCCATCTCCTTCCCCCCTCCTCCTTTTATTCTTTAATCCTTTCATATAATAAAATAAGTCACTGGAACAGAATGTCATTGCCAGATAAATACCTCTGACAGAAAATAAATGTCTCGGCACTGACCTGCTGCTAATTTCCTATAAATGTCTCAGCATTTACTTAACCATGGGAACCCATTACCCAGTAGCAAAGTCCTATTCCAGTGGCACAATATCTCTTAATTAAACACAGATAAATGATTGACTGCTTAAAGTCTTCTTTCAAGGGGCAAAAAAACCCCACAAGAACAACAAAAAACACCTCTTCCTTTATGTATTTTATTCTGAAGGGGAGCTATGCCTCACTCTGGTGCCCAGTCCTGGGTTGTAAAATTTTCCACTGGGCAGACGCTTGTGTTGTTTTGACATGCCGCTGTCGAAATCCACAGTAACATCTAAATGTGTCTGGCTCTCCCAGCTCTATAGACAGTGGTCGCTTAGCAACGCCGGCTGTCACCTCCTTATTATGGTAAATTCTAATTGGCCGCTAGCCTGGCGGAGATGCTGATTAATCACGACTGACAATGCCATTGGTTATGCGCCCCGACATTTGCTCTGTCACCGACTCCATCGTGAAATTTTAGCGAGGCAAGGATGTTTAAATATGCAAGCGATTAGTTGCTCATGGCAGGGAGAGGAGAGTTTTGCATTTTCCTAGCGGAAATTAATCTGCCTTGCTGCAGGTCATGGGCGCTTTGCTGGTGGACTAACAAAAAGATAGAGCCACCCTCCCCTCAATTTGCGGAGAGCAACCTCTGCCGGCACCAGCCGGGCAGACTTGATGGAGGAGAGCGGTGAGGGCGAGCTGGTGGAGGCCCTGGGCGTCGTGCTTTGGGGTCGGGCAGGCACACGATTGCAGGTTTTGACTGGTTAAACAGAGGTGGAAGGAGAAGTCACAGTACTGTTGAGTGGTGGAGCTGCAACGTGGGACTGGTGGTAGGAGGTAAAATGGGGGGTTGGCTAGTGCCTTGTAGTTGTCTTGTGTGCAAAACCGGAGATCTTTACTTTTAGCCTGATAATCAGCTTTCCCTGTGCTGCCTCTTCCAAGCTGTGTGGAAGGGATGCCATTGTGTGTGGGCTCAGGGTGACCTGGAAGTGGTCACTTTCTCCTGTCAGTCTACAGAAAGTGGGAAAACAAGGAGTGGGCAGGTCTCTCAGAAAGGCCCAACTTCGTTCCTCTGTCCCACATCTTTGCCAGAAGACCGTCCATCCCTAGGCAGAGAAACGCTTGAAGTAATTTTCTGTGAGATTAAGAACCTCTTTTGAATGGATGCACTCTTCAGCCTTGCATTTCCTTTCCTACCCACATACATGAACGGTCCTTGGATTTGAAGTTAATGCAACTTAAGTCCTCGCCCATGTGCTTCAATGCTGTTGCTTAATTTAGAAGCCATACCAACACTTCTCGAAGGAAATCAATGCTCATTAATTATGATCTCACTTTTTAATTCTCCCATATTTAGTACTCTCTCAGATTCTCTACAGCAGCATGGAAATAAAAATACCATGCTCTAGTATTGGCTGTACTACAGAGTATTCAGAGTTATGCAGAAGACATCCTGTTTATAATAAACTCTTCCTCTCTACCTCAAAGGAGTTACAGATAAGCTAGTTTCAGTATTAACTTATTGCATAAGAACCTGGATATGCTATATACATATTTATAAATATTGTTAGACACACTCTTCATTTCTTCTCCTAAGACACTGATTCGTTTGCCGCAGAGATCTCGGCTGTGGCAAAGCCCTACACCAAAGTCTTCCTCTGTTCACTCTGGATGTCTGCCTTGCCTTCGTTCCCCTGTGCAAATTCCCAGTGGTGCTGGAGAGACTGCAGACTTCCCGAGTGGCTTTGGAGAGTGGTTCCCATTGAGCGCCTCAGCCCCTAGTGCCCCTCTGAACCTAGACTTGTCTGTCTGGATGCTCTGAGAGAACTGGGAGCTGTTAGCCTGTGACAGAGCAATAAATGTTAACAACTCCTTGTGCTCCCCATAGCAATCATTTCAGATAAAAGATGCACAGAGGGCCGGAGACTTGAGTGTAGGTTCCTCTTATCTCCATTTTGGAAACACAAGAATCTACTACTAGGCTAAAGGACAGCTTCAGCACTAGCAATAACAAGGCGCCAGTCATCCACTCTTTAGCCTGGCTGCTGGATGACAAAACCCAAGACAGAGCTGATGTCTGTTGCTAAGGTTTGACCTGCAGAGCCCCACAGAGGCATCTGACTACTCTGGCTTGGGACAGAGGCGTTCTTTGCCCTTGTCTCTCTACAGAAGAGCTGTAGTGTTACTGAGAAACTCACTGAGTTTGTGGAATTTCCCTTTAGTCTGGCAAAAGTCTCCAAAAGCCAGTCACCAAACAAGGAAAAGTTGATCCTATAAATTTTGAAGTTTGCGAAGTTATGAGCAATTAACTGAAGCTAGAGGTTATTGAGCTGTTGGGTAGCCAGTGTAGTGATTGCTGCATATATGCAGAGTTGTTTACCTAACGTTTTTCAAGATTTTCTGGCATCTCCTCCTGCTTTTGTTCTCTGTCTCCACAATTTCTCTTTAAAAGCCATGCATTATTTCACTGTTGCTTTTATGGATTTTTATACACTGTATTCTCCCTTTCTAATTTTCTTTTCCTAATGAGTGTGTAAAGATTAGTAAAGCAGTCCACTCCAGCTGAAGGAAGGTTTGGCTCCAGGTGACATTAAATTCAAATACTATAATGGTGAGCAAAGCTTAAGTCAGTGAACTTCTAAGCTTGATCCTGCAGTAAGATTTGGTAGCATCCCACATAGGATGCCACCAGAGCTGATAACAGATCTGATAATAAGCTCTTTCCGGGGAGACCCCTGAATGGACATGATGGTGCCATTGTTACGGTGGCACTAAGAGCAAGAAATGAGAGAGAGTCAGCAGGAGACCCAAGAAGTTTCACTTCCAGCTCTGCCATTGACTGCCTGCGGGTGATCTGGCAGGAGCTACTTAAATTATCTGTGTGAGAAACGGCTTTCATCTGTTAAATGGGAATATTGCCTACCACTGAAAGTTGATCCAATATGTAGTTCATGAGGAACTGGTGAAGTAAAATAGTTGAAGGTTCTTAAGTAAAAGATACAGTTCCTGGTGTTCCTGTCATGCTTTCCTCAGCTATTGTGTGTTGAAACAAGCTGATACGTTAGTGATCTCGCTGTACCAATCTTGATTCCCTATTTAGTATTTCTTATTTTGTTCCTCTGCTTTTTGCTGTGGTGCCTGTGATGATCCTGCAGTTCTGGACCCCTTGTCAGACTTGATAAATAGCTTTACTCTCTTTTTACAGCCAACACCAGCAGAAAACCTATTGATTTTTATTTATTCTGATGGTGCTGCAGTAGTCTTGTCATCTCCTATCAGTTCGCTGGGAATCCTATCCTCCATTAACTAACCATTAAAACAAAACAGAACACAAAAATTAACAAAGAGAGCACAGCATAATGTAGCATTGTCCTAAATAACCTGCGAAGTGGAGTTTGTATTGAGGCCTTTTCTTTCAAACGAAGGGAGACACAAAGCAGAACTTGTGATAACATGGCAGAACAGTGCAGGAAAATCCTCTAGTGTCACTCTCAGGCATGTACATCTTCCAGCTCCCACCAGGGCAATAAGATCTGACAGTCCAATTGTTGAGGTTTCCTTGACTTGCTCTTCCTCTGCTTGTGCACATTGATCAGAGGCGTTTTGCTATTGCTGCTCTGCAAAGTGAGTGTGCTCACCTGAGACAAAACAAATCACTAATGTAAAAGCTGATCTGTGCACATCCTTGAGCCACAAGTCAGTGTCTGCTCAAGTTGCTCATTTTGGGAAGTTGTGCCCGTGAACAGCCAGGGCCCCACTGTGAGGTTATGGAAACAAATCCTCTCGCAAACGTCTTCCTGACGCTCTGCTCTCTTCTTTGTTTTAGTTAGAGACTTGAAATCTGTTACAGAAACTATCCTTATGTTAAGGATGTGTCCTTTTTCCCTCTCTTTCTTTTGTATTTCATTCCATTCCTGGGACAAGAGACCCAACACGACTTCTGTGTGCTCTATGTGAACAGTAAAGTCTCCAGTGTGTCTGTCTTCACCGGATACGAACCAGCCTTCTACTTCATAGTTTGGGTGCTAATAATAAGGGGAATAATATTAGGGAATACTGAGGACCACATCTAACTAGAGGAACACGACTGATGCCTTTGAACAGTGCAAACATCCCCGTGCCCTGTACATACGCAGAATCAGAAACTAATTGTTATGTGCCAAAGAGCATATTGGCAGGATTTATACAGCAAAGCCTTTGGCATCATGCAAACCCTAACCCCAAATGCTCTTCTTTGGCAGAAAGAAAGAAATTTGGACTCTGGGCTACTCTTGCTATTAGATAACTGGCAGATCAAATATTTACAGGGACCATATTGTTTAGATTTTTCTTCATCATGTTACTCTCAGCCAATCTGAACACAGAGCAGCTGGGGTTTGTTTACCCACCAAGAGCTAAATCTCAGGCAGGTTGTGCAGCCTTTATGTTCTGACTGGCAAATGCTAATGTATAGAATGTTAGTGATACCCAGGGCGGTGCAGATCAACATGTCTGTTTCTGTGCTGCTTTTCAAAGTTTGGTATAGTTAACCTCCCGCAACACTACTTTATTTTTCTTGACACTTGAACAAAGAGTTTAAAGTGTTAAGGGACTTGAGACTGTTTCAGTCTGTGGTCTTTGTAGTTAGCGATCTTGGACTAATTTATGTCCCTCACGAGAATAAAATCCCACACCCAAACCCAGGATTCCTGAGTAGATATCCCCTGTAGCTTTCATATGCAAATAATTTTCTCATTGATATGACTCTGTCCTATCACGCTAACAATAAATCAAGTCCATGTGACCCCGTCCCCATTTTCCTGTTAGATTTGCTAATAATTTGCTAATCTTACGGCTAGAAATGAATTGCAAGGGTATTTTGAAAAGCTGGTGGAATGTGGAAAGTGCAGAGGTGCTGTGAGATGCCCTGGCCAGGAGTACGTGCCCCTGCCTCTCTGCCAGCTGTTGGAAAGCAACAGCAACCAGCTGGGTGGTTGCAGGTCTGGTGATGTGATGAAGAATAAAAGAGAAAATAAAGCAATAAAAGGAAAATCTGAAATGATCGCCATCTGTTTAGAAAACATCATACCTGTTAAAATATGGATTTTCATTTTGTTCTGCTTGACTGGTTCAGTTCATTGGAGGGGCTGGACCCAGGGATTATAAAGCATTTCACCCTCGTTCAGTCTGTTGAACAGAAATGCGTTAATTTTGTTGAACCATTTGGGAAGCTCACTGCAGGGGACCTTCTTTAGAAAACCAAAAGGGGAAGAAAACTGCCACCTCCCGTGGTGTGCACCTCTCAAACACACACCGCTACTTTTACAGCATACTATGCTGGCTTCAGAATTGTCTTGTGAGACTGTGGCAAAGCCCAAGTCAATACAGCTTTGAACTGGAAATACAAACCTGCTTCGTCCCATATAGGTGCAGGACCTCGAGAGCAGCTAGACACATTCCTGACTCAGACTTCTGCCTTTGGAAAACACGTTGGATGCTCCCGCGTTGGCCTTTTGACTGCGTGTAGTCTTTCCCATGTGTTAGGATGGCAGCGTGCCTGCGCACAAAGTGTTATGCCAGTTTCACGGAGGTAGAAGTGCCAAGCAAAATGGACTTGGCTGGGCAGGCTGCATAGCTCTCGGAGTGTGCTGAGAGGCTGCAGTAAGTCTTTTTTGGTAACAAGAATGTCAGAGAGGTAGGACAAGCCTGTTCTCATGGTTGTTGACATCCGTATGCTGGAGGAGGTTGTTCAAGAAGGAAAAGCAGGTTTCTGTATGTATGTGTTGGTTTAATTGTTGAGGCAAGACTGTGGTATTAAACTGTAGGCTATAAGGATCTCTCAGCAGCCTATATGGAGAAAGACCCGTAGCAGATAATGCCTTTAAGGTCACAGCTGGTTGCTGCACACCCTTCCTCTGCCCCTCCCTCCCCCCTCCCCCCAGTAAGTGTAATCAAGGGAAGTGTCTAATGCCTTTCATATGTGAAAGAAAGAGAGAGAGAGACCTTAATGAGGTCTTGATGGTTGACTATGTCATGGTTTGCATGAAGCACTGAAGAGGAGACTATTAGCTACAGCCAGCCTCTGGGTAAATCTGCCTGACCATCATGTGCCAGAGACTGGAAAAAAAACATTAGTTGAAAAAATTCACATGGATGTCCATTTAATGGCATCACCACTGCAGAAAACCCGTTCTTCAGGTTGCAGTAGCAGTTTGCCCTCAGCAACTTGTAGTGGTGTACATGGTGGTTTTCTCATCCCTCAAAGTGAGGAACAGCAGGATGGAAATGCTGTATCTATGATGCGAATAGCTTTACAGGACTTTGGGACTATGGAAAATATTATTCTTCTGGCCTTAGAGCACATGTAGCCTGAATGTAAATGTACTGTAAATATGGATCATGATAAATCATCAGGGAAAACGGAATTATTTAAAAGAGAAGGGTGTCCCTTTGCTTGATAGCTCTCTGTGTATATAGCCACATGTGGGCAAGAACAAAAGATCAGGTAAGTGACGGGGCCTCTCGTGTTTAAGGCCAGAGCTGGAGAAGGGCATCCCTGTAATATGTAGGTTTATTTTTTGTGAGGTCTCAGCGTTTACATCTTACCTGTGCCAATGTGCCTGACCACACCTGCAGAGGATCCTGAGTGCTCCATCCCATCTGCTTGATAAAACTAATATAAAACAATTGATTTGTTTGGTTTTTTTAAACATTTAAATGTTTTTCACAACGCAATGTGTTCTTTTCTAGATGACACCGCTAATAAACCAGGCCTGTGACGTCCTGCTGTGTAACTTGAAAGTCTATGCAGATTCTGGCAAAGCTTTTGATATCCAGAGGTATGTTCAATGTGCCAGAAATTAGTAGCAGATTTAAAAAAACCCACGTCAATAGCAGCAGTTATTCTAAATATGCGCTTACTGTATAAAAGATGATTTTTTTTTTCCTCCCTTGCTTTTGTAAGTGGAGATCATAGTTATAATAGAGGATGTGTCTGATAGATGTCTTTTCTTCCTGGGGGCAGCCACTGCATACTTGAAAAGTAATTTTGGAAAAGCATCTAATGTATTTCTAGCTGTTGTTTAATGAAGTTTTAACAGCTGGAAGCAGAAAGGAAAGCTGCATCAGCCCCTGTCCAGTCTGCTCTCTACAGCCTGCCAATAATGTACAAATATAGGAATTGATCTAGTATCAAATCCCTCTAGTCCATCACCCTCTTGCTTTTTTCATATGAGGTTTTTTTGAGCACTTAATCATTCTTACCACATTCCTCCTAACCCCCTCTAATGGCACGCTGGCCTTTTGTGAAGCGATGGGATCGGTACTCCAGATGATAATGCACCACTGATTTATAAAATAACACTTTAATATTTTCCATACTGTGCTTTCTCCCATTTGTTATGCATTTAATATCCTGTTATCTTTTCTTGTTGCTCTTTCATCAGAGATCTTCACTAAACTGTTTGCAGCACAGTCTAGCCCCTGCTCTGAGCAGATGCATTTCCTCTAGGACCCTGTACGGCATATGAGTAATTCAGATGCATTCTTTGTAATAGGCACTGTTTTGCATACACTTCATATGCTGGTTTGGCCAGCACCCTCTGAAGTTCTTCATGATTTCCCTCAAATAGGAGCAGCACAAATAACTTTGTTTCGTCTAAGTAAATTGATATTTAGCCACAATTCATCCATCTCTTTCAAGTACATGTACCCATGCAAGTGTATGAGTGCGCACAGAGATCTCCTTATTAAACATCTGAAAAGATGCTATGAAACCTTGAGATACATTACACTTAGCTTAGTGCTGTGATGAAAATTGACCTTTTGAGTCCTTTCAGGCTTTTCCATTTTTCCATTTGTCCTTTTTCTTTGCCTGGTCTTTTAGCTATTGATCCATGATAGGCTTTTACCTCTCCAAAGGCACTTTGGAAAAGACCTTTTGAAATTATAAACCAGTGATGTTGACCATCTCAGAATATGATCTTCCAGTTGTTTTATCATACTACCATTTCAGCAGGTTTGACATATATAACTCTGATTCTCATTGTACTGCAGTTTCCAAGAATTGCCCCAGGAGCTATTGTTTTGAATGTAAATACTCTATCTGCAACTTCCTGTTGTCTTTAGCCATTTTGTGTTTCACCAACAACTCAGAATTTAGTTTTTAAGCTTTTTCAGTACCTTGGAGATGATTAAGCGCTGCTGAAATTATTATTTTATTGCAGTGCCCCTCTTTTAATATTTAAACTTCTAATAATGCTTTTATTTTGTGTAAGAGTTGAAAACCCAAATAAGTTACTCAGCTTTGCAGTATTATTGCAATCTTCCAAATCTGCTCTGGTGTCATCAGTGACAGTGCCCAAAGATCATAGTTTAGAAATGCTGCTTCATAATATATTTACAGGATATACTGGGCCTGAGTCCTGCCCTTCTTTTAATACAGGCTCACTCAGGTTAAAACACCAGAGAACTTGGGCAAGGGAACATAGAAGAACAGTCATTTCAGTCTTGGTCACAGATCAGAAGAATCGAATTTCAAGGATATGTTACATTCTCAGTCCATTTATCTCAAAACTAAATATAGCTGCTAATGCCCAGTAGAAGTAAAGATGGTGAGCCAACTGGATACACAGTCAGCTATGTAGGGAGAGATTCAGTAAGTTCAGAGGTTTCTAGATCATGGTCCACAGGTCATTTCTAGTTCTCAAAGCATTTGCTGTTCCTCTGCAGAGACACAGATTTCAGCAGCTCCTCTTGGTTTTGACCGTGATGTTACATTAGAAGGCAGCTGTCAAGAAGATGAAGGAAATCCTGAACAGGAAATCTTACTTAAGCACCTCTTGTCACTGACAGTTTGGACTGGACTAGTAGTAGATGTGGTAAATGAAAAAGGAATATCTCTTTCATTAGGGTGCACACTAAGAAAATTTTTATGAATCTCTGATCTGTTGCATTTGATTTCTAGGTAATAACAAATGAAATTTTTTGTAAATTCTTGGTAGAATTATTGAACTATATGAAAATACATTCACTTTGTAGACAAAGAGAAGGTGATCATTATTAAGTGCCAGCATTTGTCAGAATAATGAAAACATCTCTTGCTGGCAAAGCTCAAATCTAAAAGCAGACAGAAAATAAGAGGCAAAAATTAATGTTACGTGATGTTTGTAGAAGCAAGATATAAATGGATATGTAATTTGTTGCTAATGATTTATCATTTTTCAACTCACTGCAGGTGTTACAACTGTTTTACCTTGGATGTCGTTGGTAGCGTAGCTTTTGGTACTGAGGTGGATTCTCAGAAAAATCCTGATGACCCCTTTGTTAAGAGTTGCAGAACATTCTTTGAAATGTCTCTGTTTAAGCCTCTCCTCATTCTAATCCGTGAGTATAGCCTACCTTTGTTTCCTTCTTTATAGTAATTTTCTAAAAGTCATTTTCAAATTTCAAAATGTGCTGAAGCAAGAGCAGGAAGATGTATAGCAGACTTTATTTCAAAGGTGTTCAGAATTCAATCTGCAGGCCGAGTATACCCTTGAGCTTTCCACCCTGTGCTCTACAGCTCTTGTCACCATTAATGCAACTTCCTTCCGAAACAGAGAGTCTGGGAAGGTACTGCTCCAGCTTGATCTGAGTGGAAGGTTTCTGGGAGCTGTAGTTCCTGTGGCACCTCTTCTAATACAGTTCTGCATTAAAACAGTATAACTGCTGTTTGGACCCTAAGAGAAAAGTCTTTGTGCACTCAGTTTGCTTGGTAGAGATTGAAATCTTACACATAACCACCAGTGGGCTAATAACTCACCAAAGGAAAGAGATGGAGAAGCGTAAGCAGGTAGTATGAGTCCTCCAAATTCTTATTTGAATAGCAGCAGCAGCCTGCTTGATGGCTATAAAGAATTAAGATGATAAGTGCCAGCACAGACTGTCATTAAGAGAATGCATTTATTTTTAGCGGAAGAGATAGGGAATGCAAGAATGGGGTATAAAGCCGTTTAGGTCTAGGGCATGAAAACTAAGGCTTCACAGTGTCAGTGGCCTTGTTAATGCAAGAGCCATAAGAACTGTAGCTGAGAAAGGCACAACATAATTGAGGTGGTTGAGGTTTTACCATCTTGCTATCTAGACCTGCTCACAGTAGTGTCAGGTGGCAGAGTGGCAAAGTTTCCTGTGCCCATCTGATCCTGCTGGCATTACAGATTGCACCTGTACTAGCAGCACATGAACTGTTTCCTTTTGGAGTTGTGTATCCAAAATTTCCTGGGGTTACTGTTTAACCTGATTGCAAAGTGGGATTTGTAGCTATTTCTGAAAGGATAGAAATGTGTCCCTTTATGTCTAAGACCATGTCCTTCATTAAAGAAGATTACTGTAGGGTTTGTTTGGGATTGGATTCTTTGGTTGGCTTCATTCTGCTGGTACATTGTGTGGACTGAATTTCCACACTGTTGCTCTGTTGGCAGCACAGGGATTTTCCGATGACTGATTTGTTAGTCTTTAGCTGCTCATGAGTTAACAAGGGATTTATTAAGATGCAAGACTTCACTCAGGTTTCTAGTTCTTTACTGTAAAGGCCATGGACTGGAGACCATCCTTGTGATAACATCCCAATTCCAGAGTTTGTTGCCTGTTTAGAGAAGCAAAATAAAATAGCAAACCGGTATCGTGGTGTTGGGATGCTGTGAATGAGAATGACTACTGCACAATTTCATAGATCAGTGCCATAAGCTGCTAGGCTAGGTCATGATCATCCACCTTCTGTGTGTAATTGTTTGAGTAGGCAGGGAAAATAATCCTCACCCTTTTTGTGGTGGCTTTGTGGCACCAAGAAGCTGAACTGAAAGCCTGACGCATCGTGGAAGCAAGCTTGGAAGGCAGCTGTCTGGCAGAACAGTCCCAGCCGACACGGAATTTCTGAAAGGAAATCCTTTAGCAGCCTGTGGGGGTGGAAGGAAAAACAGGGAGAAGGAGAGAGAAAGAGGAAAAACCAGGTTTCACAAAGTAACACATCCCACTTGATGAGTTTTATAATATTAATGAAAGGAACAGGATATTGTACGCTTTTACAGTCTGATTCAGTGTTTTCTTCTTTCAAATCTGTTACAGTTTCTTTCCCATTCATAATGATCCCATTGCTCCGGATTTTGCCTAACAAGAAACAAAAGGAACTGAATGGTTTTTTCATCCAAACCATAAAAAATGCAATTGTCTTCAGAGACCAGCAAGATGCAGCTGAGGTAAGGCCATTTCTGTGATAAATATATAGATAAGGAAATGTTTTGAGGAAAAACTGGAAGTGGCATAAGCCTCAGTTGAAAAAGCAAACTCAGTCTGTTTGAACATCCAAAGCGATTTAGTGAAGATTTTATTCGGTTTTAGCTTTATGTGCCATCAATCAGGCTTGGTGTTGACGCAGAAATGTTAACGCATTACACCAAAGACTGCTTCTCTTAGTATGTCTGTTCAAATAAGGATGTAGAAAATGTTACGTCTGGGATGACTTTCCAACCCAGTTTCTAGACTGAGAAGGAAGGATTCACCCTTGTAGAATTCCTTCTCATTTTAAAGTCAAGTGTTTTGTCTATGCTACTTTTCCTTAACAACCAGAGAAGGAGGAGCCCCCACCGAGTGTTTCAACCCAGTCATTACCTAGGAGCTGAAGTAGGTTTTATATAGTCCTGTGGCAGTCACTACTGCTCTTGAAAATGGAAAGAACCTGAATGTCTGTTAAGACCAGACACTTGATACTGAGATGGCTAAAGAGGAAGGTAGTAAATTCTACCTGAACTATACAAACTAATGGGTATGCATGATTAGCAAATCATTTGTTACTCTCTCATCTGGACATAGGGCAGTTCTGTTTTCTTTTGTTTTAATCACTGTTGTTTTGTGAAGTACCTGAGGGCAAATACATTTTTATGAGTTTCACTCTATTTTTAATATATGAAGCACTTGGAACATAGGCATGTCCTTCAGTTCTGTGACACAAAAGTTCTTTAGGGCTGCTTGTCCTTTTGGACCATCCTTTATGGCAGACTGCACATAATATCCCTAAAAATAAGTTAACCACTTAATTATAGATGTGTAGTGAGAAACAAAGAATATCAATGAGAACTGCATTTTAAAGGTAACTGAGACAAGTCTTGCATATCAATTGACATGAAGCACGCTACAACGTACACATTAAGAAGCTGTTAATATTGAAACGTAAGAGAAGTTCCTTACCCCTTTGAGATGGAGAGCAATTCTGCTTGCTCTGATCACAGCACAGGTGGGAATGGACCCTCCCAACTTCTTCTCACAGCTCAGCCCCACAGCTGTCACCTTTCCGGAAAAAATGGATTTTACTTGCCTCCAGGATGCATTTAAAAATCAAGTTGATGTTCAAAGATACTGTTGCTCTGTGCTGTGTTGCGTGTTCTGCTCTTTGACTTTGTCTGCAGCGAAGTCTCATTTCTGTATTTGTTGTGCTTTATCACCACATGCTTCTTGTCTTTCCTCCAGCCCACCTTTATGAGTCTTTGCCCCCACTAGCCTTTAGATCTTTGTCTACATCTTTCTTTATATTCAAAAGGTTGTAAGCACCACTGGCCGGCCACAAACAATTCATGATTTATAAACACTGTTCCTGGCCCAGGCTGTGTGCTGGAGGGATATTTTCTAATGGGATGGTGGATCTAAGCTGCTTGCAGACACCTCACTTGTAGTGCACAGATCTGGCTTGAGCTTTTAGTGGCATGGTGGTGTGGCTGTATGTATGGAGTTTTGAATCAAAAATTTATGCCAAAAGGGGTCTGCATGAAAAGTCTGTTCCAACTATCATTTATAAAAGGGACAATCAAACGATCTAATGTGGATTAAAAGTAGTTGCTGTATTAACTACTATTAATAAAATGCAATGCATTTCCATGGCAATAGCACTGAGGTCATTGATCGTGGGCTAAATCCTTCCCTATGCTAGAGATGGTCTCTGCCTCAGACTGCAGACTAAGATAAAGAACAGCAGGTTGGTTTGCTTAGGAGAAAACACAAAGAGAGGCAAGATGGTAGTGACAGTAGCAGGAGGCGGCGTTCTCTTCATATGCAGCCTGTTTGCCTGTTTCCGTGGTTGATGGAGCAGAGGTTTAAGATTATATTGTAAGGGATGTTGGGAGATGCTGTAAGCGAGAACAAATAGCAGTAGCTGCCCGGTATCAGGGCTGTGTGGAGGAAAGGACAAGGTCCATGTTTGCCTTAACTGTTTATGCAAAAGTCCATGACTGGCTGTGGCCCTGCCTGCTCCTGGACTTCTGCCTGGTTTACAAGATGGGCATATGGCAACTGTTTCAAATGCTGGGACTTAGTCACTTAGGACCAGATTTCTGAGAGTGCATTAAGTCCTCTTTGGAGTTCAGGATCATTAGCACGGCTTTCAAAAGAGACTGGAAACTTTGGAGCCTCCTTGGATTTCCCTTTTTGCTGCCTGTCTCCTTATGCACTCTTAGAATTTTGCCTGTTTTAGGTTGGTGGAACATGAGTCTTGTTACAAGTATAGGCAACGTAATAATTTGCCAGGAACATAAAGACGGTATGTGAAACAGATCAAAATGCAGCCGTGTCCAGTTTAATGCAGAAATGTAAGCTAGAGATTAGGTGTCCCAGATAGCCCTGCATTGAAGGACAATTATGTCCTGTGTCCTCAGCCCTGAATCATGAACTGTGGCCACAGAAGTCAGATGGAGTTTTGGCACTGAATTTTCACGAGGCCCAGATATAACCGGTAGCTACTGGTTCTTTGTGCTAAAACTGGGAGCTATAAGCAACGTCTTACGGTCTCCCTGTGCTGCATTAGGCCAATGGGTATTCCTTAGGTTGCCACACTCCTAGGTGTTATGTTGCATGCATCTTTTACTCCTCATTGATTTTATCACTGTTAAAAAAGCTTTGGGATTTTTTTCCTTCGGAGGCAAAAAAAAAAAAAGCCACCCTTGGAACAAACTGTAAAGTGGTTCAGCTGAAGCTTCGCTTCCTCTCATCTGCAGCTAACATGAACAAAGAATAAAGAAAGGCCAAAAACCAATGTGACAAGCAAAGTCAGCCTGTTATCATCCCTGTTCTATCAGTAAATGAAACAATGGTTTTGAATGCCTAAAGATAATCCCATGGGCAGATAGTAATTTTACAGCCAGGTTTAGATCTAATAATACGCTTGCAGTTTGTATGAGATCTGTGATGTCACTTTCTCTCATCCCATCGGTTAGTGCTGCAGATGTCATTTTAATTATATATTATCTTGCTTTGGTCAGTCAAATAATTTCAGTCCTGGATATTCCACTCATTTGGCTTATATACAAAAACATTTTGTGGTTGTACTTTAGAAATTTTAATATATTGCATCTATTCATGGATTCAATTATTGCAAAATGCTTTTCCCACTATTTACAGAAGAGTAAATTCACCCTGATCAGAAGCAACAGCACAAATTTAATGCACCACTTAACACCTACTTTGAAGACTCGGCAGGATTTAAGTGTTCAAATACCTTATCCTGATTATCTGCCCAGGTTTAAATTTTTCCCTTAGGCAAAATGTTTCCAGAAAAAGGGCAGATAGACTGTTTGTTTACTTCAATAAATGATAGTTTGATAGACTTTAATTTAATAATCTGATATGCAAATCATTATTAATGTAAGAGTTGTCTTACTGTCGTGTTATAGCTCAGTTCTTAACCTGTCAGTCTGGTTTAGATGATGATATCTAGATGGAGTCTTTCATGGTGCTCAAAATTGAGACTCCTTTCTATAACCGTGGCTTGAAGCTAAACCCCCTCAGCAGATGAAAGGCCAAAATTTCAGTTGTAATCCATAGTAATAACGACAATTGGAATGTAACAATTTAAGGATATTGCAAAACGTTATTTTTGGAAAATCACAACAGATCTATGGGAAAATCCGGTTTTCAAAATATCTGCCCTTTAACAAGGAGATTTGAAGAGTTCACAGAGGCTGCAGCACATTCTTCTGGCATCTCCTGATTTTTTCCAGTCATACTGTCTGCTGTGAATGCATAATCCAAGGTCACTGATCCATGCCAGGCAGGTAGTGACCTGATGATGTTTCTGACGATGGTCAGCTGTTTCTTGGTGGTCTCAAGCCAATTTGAAACGAGAGGGTGACAGAGCACAGGGAAGTATCACCAGAACTGTATTCATAGGCATCTTGGGTGGCAGTTCAGTCAGGTGATCTGCCCTCCCGCAAATCGGTATGGCTCTTGGAAGTGCTGTACTCTGCTGTGCTATGTCTAGGTCAAAAGAGGCTTTCCTTTGGTCAGCAGCAACTGCCAGTGAACAACTGCAACCGCTTCCACTTTTCCCCACTTCTCATCCTCATCCCTACCAATCCTTTCCGTGATCTCTGGGAAGTACAGTCACTCTGCTGCCCCCCCTCAGCTGCCTGCACACCCAGACAGGCACGAGTGATCCCTGGTGTACGGAGATCCTTTGGTTTTCTAGCATCAGCCATGGGAGCTTAAAAAGGTTGGGGAACTGAATTTTGAGGAAGTCTGAAACTGAGCTGTTTGCTCTGAAACTGAATGCTCGCGACAGGGAGAGAGCTGCCCTTTCACTATTGGGTAGCAATAGCAATGTACTGTAAGGAAGCGGTATCTTTTAATATCTTTCTGGGAAATGATGGCCTGGTTACAACTTTAATCTCTGGAACACTGATTCCCATGGAAAAACGTGCAATGAGCTCCCCTAAATGCTTTACCTAAGGGGAAGAGGGACATGTGCGTGTGTACCTGCGTTCCGGAGGATCAGGGGCAATCTGAAAACCTAATTACTGTGGCATTCTGTTCTTTTCTCTTCCTTCCCCAGTAGTTCCCTGGAGTTTTTCCTTTTCATGAACTAATGAACTATTTTATTCAAGAGCTGCTTGAAATGAGTTGAGCAGAGGTAATCCTCCTGAAAAAGTCTGATCCTCTCCTTGTCAAGGGAAAACTATACAATTACTAAGAAAACTTAGTTAAAAATTTGCTAAATACTGTGTACATTCCAGGAGCTATGTGTGTGTTTGAACTGTGGAAATGCAGTGCAGATGTTAAAAAGTAAATATTTTTCTAAGGAAACAGCAGATGGGAGGATTAGACACCTTCTAATAGTGTGCAGTTTTCCTGCCTTTGTAGAAAACGAAGCAAAACTTGTTTATATTTGAAAGAAGGTGGTGTCCATTTAAGGATACATGCTATATGGCAATGTTAAATAATCCATTTTTACTGATTAATAAAATCAGTAAAGCAAAGGATCACTCTGGTCCTTTTGTTTTTCTAAGTCTGTAGGAGAGATGCTGCGATACTGTTCTGCTGGGCTGTTCTCACGGCTTGATCATGTCATTATCCATTGCCTTTGTCAGAAGAAAACATCAAGTGGGCTTTCCAGAAAGGTATATGAGTGTCTTAAAGATATAGAGGGAATTTGTGCTGGATGTGGGGTTTGATCCCAAGCCTTAAACCTCTATCTCTGCTGTTTCAAGCAGAAGGTTATAATTTCTCTATTATATGTTAAAAATCTTTTGAACATTAAATCTGATGTCTGCACTTGGGCAGCATATAGTGACTCTAAGAGGGGAAAAAAAAAGTGTCATTATGTTAAGAGGCATTTAGGTATTCACCTTCTTTTAAAAATCAAGGTCTTACTGCTTGCTTTTAAAATTATGTTCCTTCTTTCCCACACTTGAAGAAAAATCCTTTCCCCCCCCCCCCCCTTTTTTTTTTTTCTTTCTTCAAGTTGTAAGGAATTTTATACTTTCCTCAGGATATCTTAAGTAGGCTTTTAAACATAGCAAGTCCTCAAAACCTCAAATGGCAATGAACTCAAAGTCCCTATTACTTTTGGTCAGCAGTTGAAATTTCTTGATCAGTCTGTTGTTATCTTTCCAACAATGAATTGCAGGCCTAGGAAATGTGATCTTTTGGTTTCAGGCCTGGGCTGAAGTGTCTGGCTGCGGTGCTTTCATCATGAAATGCAGTTCTGCAGTCTCTCTGCTCTAAAGAGATCAAGGACAGAATAAGTAACAAGAGCGGTGACTTTCTCACCTCCCCGAGGCATGTTGATCAAGAAGCAGGAAGAGTTTTGCATTGCTGCTGCATCTGTCCCAGTTCTGCAGCCCAGCACTTTACCAGCACCGCCGTCACAAGAAGATAGCAAATGCCTGCTTGGTTACCTGCTGCCAGCGAGCACGTACCAGGTCTGCTTGCTGTCGCTCGTGCTTTGCTCTTATTGCCCCGTTTCTACCGCCTCCTTGGTTATGGGTCAGAGTACATTAACGATCCGGGACAAGGGACAGGCAGATGGTGTCATATATATATTATCTGCCCAGCTCCATCAAACACTGCAGCAAGCATGACAAAATAATCTTGGCATCTGGGACTCTTATTCCAATACCTCCATCTCTCCCCACTCCCTTTTAGTCTTTTTCAGCCACTGCTGTGTATCTTCATTTTTTTTCTTCAGGCGGTGACAGGAGCAGTGTCCCTGTCTCTCCTTTCACATGTCCCACCTCAGCTACAATCTGGGGTCCCAACTGCCGGTCATGCACGTGCGCTATCTCCGTCACCTTGGAGCACTGCTGGCGTGCTTCAGTTTGCAAGAACATAGGCTTGTACCACAGGACAGAAATTAAATACAAGGACCAGTGTTCATACTGGCTGGTGATGCTTTTGGGTATCCAGGGAAAATGTGAATGTCTTTGCAGGAAAGCTAATCTTGCTTTCCAAGAGATGGGTGTTGAGGGTCCTTCAGAAGGCCTTCCCAAAAACGGTATTTTCTGGGCAGAACAGGGGAGGTTCAGACGCTCCCTATAGCAGCATTAATCCACAGGAATTCATTAGACCAGCAGGATGCCTTCAGAGTTACAGGGAGGAAGGGCTTAAATGCTTCTGTCAATAAGGTTTGCATGTATTTTCCTCTTGTTTTGACCAGCCACTCTGTGAAGCAAAGATGGGCCTTTGGCTTTGCTGATCTACAGCATCTGAGAAACATCTTTTAATTGAGAAGGGTGGGATTTTTAGTGTTGAAAATGAGGCTTTTTCATCCAGAGTGAAAATAAATAAACACACATGCTCAGTTGTTGGTAACGTCAAGGGGTTTTAATGACTTTTTAAAATTGTGTTTATATGGTAAAATCAGTCACTTAAAATATTGTTTATCAAAACTCCAGGCCAAAAGATAGCTTAAAGATTCTTTAAAATAATGTTTGGAGTAAATTTTGCTGAAAAACTGGAGGAGGAAAGAATTAAAAGGCAAATTGCCCCATCTTTGAAGGGGAGATCAAAAGTCCCCCCCTTTATTTTGAGGTTTTGTTTTGTGGCCAGCCCTACTTACAACTCCTTCTAGGTGCTGGTTGTTGTGACTATCCCCTGGTTTTCCTGTTCTCACTGAATGTGAGGGAGTGGTTACAGCTGTTTTATGTCTCACTCAGAAGAGTGAGAAGAGCAAGAGCTCGTTGTGCCTTGAAGGTGGGATGTAGCAGACACTGGTACATGCCACTGAGCTTTGTGGTGGCTTGACCAGCACAGGCAAATAAAGTAGGATGAGGGAGCAAAAAAACCAGTGGTTGTACCTTATAAGGGCCTGGGGTCTCTTGCTTCCCCTCTGCAACCTAGACCTGGCCCACTCCATCATTCATTTTTTGCTTTGCCCTCCCTTATGATGGCCAGGGGACCCTGTGCTTGTTATCCAGAGAGAAGTTCAAACATTGAAAATCCTGTTTATGCCTGTGGTAATTCCCTGTAGGCAATAACGTCAGTGCTGGCCACTTGTCCCAGCCTGATCCTGTGCTAGTAATGAGTATTCGCAGCATGCATTTCTATGTCTGATTAAATCTTCCTGAAAGGCCATCTGTTTGAGGAGGATGTGGCATAGGCTTTAATACTTTTTATACCTAGTGCTCAGTACCGCTGTTTCATGACCTTAGACATAGAGTTTGTCCCCTAGTTAGTTAGCATCTCTCCTGATAACTCTAATCAGAGAAAATAATTGGATCAAGGCTGTTGCAACCTGTTGAGTCACTATGTGTCTTTAGGGAAATGTTCCTGGATGGTGGGCCGCAGCAGTTGCACAGACCCAATGAGACTTTGCCATGTCCAGGACTGAGAAAAAGGTATCTGTTTTCTGGGAAGGGGATAAAGCATCTGCAACTGCCCTTCTTTTCTAGCACTTGGGGCAGAATCTGATGTAGTCATATATCTGTTGATACATCCCAAATCAGTAAGTAATCTGGCCTTTCTGTTGCATGTTCTCATCTGGGCAAAATATCTAGCCTAAGCTGTTATATCTGTCTTTAAGGGTCATCGTCCTATAGGCTTGGAAGCAGAGTTTCCCTTGGTGATTACCTCAGCGTAAAGTAAATCTTCTCTAACTTAGCTTTTCCCGCTTCCTGCCATTTGCTTTCTTTGGTACCATCTCTTTATTCAGCCCTTTGGCAGAAAGGAAAAAATGTCACCCTGAAATTGCGCACATTCCCTTCCTTTTGTATCTTCTCTCTCTTATCCTCATCTCTTCTGTACATTACCCTTGCAGTCTCTTTCCCAAGTTTCTCAGAAGATCCTACCTGAATCAGGTAGGTCACTGAAAGCTCTTCCTTTTTCCTGCTTAATCTGTGATCTGGTCTTCATCCAGGGTGTGGGGATTTCAAATCAGCAAACAAAGGGAATCTTGCCATAAAATGAAATCATTTGGAGATTAGTTTTCTGCATAACAAGGTGGTGGCGTTCAGCGCCAAGGTGCGATATAAGATCTAATCTTCATTTACATAGCTGATATTTTTTGTTGTTGTTTTTTTGTTACTCTAAGTCTGCAAGGGATCTGTTGACTGAGACTTGGAGTCTTATGTGTTTGTTTTACTTTGCCGTTCAGACCAATAATGTGTTTGGGTACTTTCCCTCTACAGACAGACTTTCTTCTGACATATGTAACGAGAGTGTAGCATCTAAATTCTTAATTTAGAAAAAAATCACATATTTACTGACCTAATTGCAATAACAGATTTTTTTCCCTTTGTCAGTTTTAACATTTTTGGTTTTGTCTTTCTTATTTCATTCTTTTTTTTTTTTTCCCCCTTCTATCTGATACTGGCTCACCACTCTTCCTCCCTGAGTAGCTCCCAGAACTGGTAGGGGAGTAGCAGCACTTGTGGTATTAGTGGGTGATCTTTGAATTTGTCTCTTAGTCTCTCTGGGTCTCTATTTGCCTACAGTGACCTCTCTCAGCCCCACGCACTGCCTTCTTTTTGCAATAGTCTGTGACCTTTTCTGAAGGAGTTATGAAAAAAACGTTCCATGATATTTCATTCTGGTTCAGCCGTCTTCTCCATCTGTTGGCATGTTTTGATCTCTGGAGGTTTTTCCCTTGATCTATCTCAACTGTTGGTAGCTACTTTGCACTCCTTTGATATTTCTCCCTTTTCTCTGGTGTCCACTTACTTTAGCAGATCCGTACTCCTAAGAGACACCGACAGCCCATCTTGCCAACAGGAGAACCATTTATCTGGCCAGTGTTTGGATGCCAAATGCATGAAGTTGCTTTTCTTTTGAACCTGGTGGCAAGTCAATCTGACCATCTCGGTGCACAAAGGTGACCAACTTTGTTTGCTGGGGCAATTCTCTTCTTGCCACCATGCCCAGGCTGCCCTGGGGTCTGCCTTTCACCCCCCATCAGCCTGCTGGAGCCAGCAGAGCTGGAGGCCTTCGCTAGGCCCCATGCGCTCATGACTGTATCTTGATTTTGAGGGTAATTTAACACTAGAGTTACTTATTATGGAAAACAACAGATTGTCTGTCACTGGAAACCTTGAGGAGAGGCTTTTTAAAACGTGCCCTCGATGTCAGCTGGCTGCGAGGCAGGAATCCCTGCGTGGCGTTCCTCCGTCTGCCTTTTGCTGAAGAGCAGCCTCAACGGTTGCGGCAATTCCTCTGCCTCCCCGAAAATTCGCCTAGGAAAACCTACTTCCGTGGCAGTCAGTGGCAGCCTTGCCCTTTCTTCGGAGCCTGTGACTGTGTAGGGCTTTCTCCACTTTCTTCGCAGTGCCTACCCTTCATTTTTCCCTCCCGCTGGGGTAAGCAAACTACATGCAAGAGAGACAGGGGCAAGAGGGGAGCTGAGCACCTTCTTTCTCTCTTCAACAGAAATGTACACTTTTTAATAATGTAATCTGAATTAAAAACATACCAATTAAAGTGGGCTTTTTAGTAGGTCTCTGGGGAGAGGAAGCCATAATTCACATTAAAATGTAAAGCTTCAGAAGAAGGGAGAGCTTAGGTGCATTGCAAGTGCTCGAATATTCAGTGATTTTAATTACAATGGAAACTTGATAAATTGCTTTGTGCCACAATCCATTATTAACAGCTTAATGAATATCACTGCTGCCTGTTTTAAACTACTCCACGGTGAAAATTGTTGTCAGTATTTCAGTTGTGAACTCTGATTTTTAGCGTGTTTGTAACTTGACCCTTTAAAAAGGGGAGGAGGGTGAAAGCCTGCAGGCTTGGCTTTGGGTCTGGATGAGTTCTGGCTGCAGCATCCCAAGAGAGAGACAAGAGGAATGATGGAGCTTTTGTCTCTCAGCAGTATAGGGACTGGTCAGGGGTTGAAGCTGCTCCTTGCCCGTCTTTAGAGCAGTGTCACAGCTGTTCCTTGGGAGTGCAAAGGGCCCTTATGCCAGCGGAAGGGTCCCCAGAGCAGGGGGCTACCTTCACAGGTGCTCCTTTTCTGCACAGTACCCGTTAGGCTGGATGACTGGTTGGGCTGTCTGCTCAGGAGTAAAGGGAAGAAACAGTGTCACAACCCACGATCAGGCGTGCTGATGAGCTTATTTTGGAGTGAACAAAGTGCAAGTTGGTTCGAATTCTCCAAGTTTTAGCTAGCAAAAGGCTGGTTTGAGTATGGAATTAGGCAAGTCCTTTCAGAGCACTGAAATGTAAGCAGTGATTGCG
This sequence comes from Eurypyga helias, assembly GCF_000690775.1. Lineage (NCBI taxonomy): Eukaryota > Metazoa > Chordata > Aves > Eurypygiformes > Eurypygidae > Eurypyga > Eurypyga helias. The sequence continues at coordinate 13,106 of NW_010262197.1, read as the reverse complement.
CTCAGCTTTGAACAGGGACGAAACATTTATGTTTTTTTTCTTGACAGTTATTATGGCTGTAATTGTGCTAATGTTAAGATGCTATATATTTATAGTAAACTGGTACCTTTCACCCCTTTTTCAAAGCAGCTTAATATTTCAAGGATAAAGGTTATTATTAGGAATGTTATGATTTGAGATGCTAACAGCAGGTATAGTGGGCTTATAGTTGTGCCCCATTGAAGTCTTAAGCTCTAGGGATTTAAATAGCCATGATCTGGCTTCTATGAGATTTATTAGTTATTGTGGGTGTTCTGTTCTCACTTTTCACTTGATCGTGTGGCCTGATCGGAAGGTCACAATCCCCAAAGTGGGGGGAATTGCTGGGGTTTGACAAGATCTGAGTGAGTTGCAAGGTAGAGCTCAGGACAGCAGTAGCTGGGAACTGCGCTTCTGATTCAGAGAAGTCACAAGCAGATATATGGGATAAACATGATTTGTCTGAATGTAATTAATGTCTCGGGTTGTGCTTTTATTATTCTGATTATGTTTTTCTGGAAAACAACAAAAGCGTATTCACTTTCCTCCTCTCAGAAATGGCAGCATTACTCATAATGATGTTAACTTCCACCACGCCAATTACACAGAGCTCTCCTGGTTCATTATAGCAATGATTACACATAGGATTTTTTTTTTCCTTGTGAAAAATCTGTCATTGACAGAGGAGTAATGATGCCTGTATGTTGCTTAAGTATTGCTCGGTCAGAGATATGTGAGATGTCCTCATAATTTTGGGGAGAAAGACAGCTGGTATTCTGGCCTGCTGTTAGTGTTCCCATGTTTCTGAAGTTTGGGGTTTTTTTTAAGTTTGACTTCAGGAAGCATTCCAGACCACAGCACTGCCTGACTGTTATTTTTCATGCATCCCTGTTCTGGCAGAGGATAAAGTGGAATGAAATATATAAAATGCCATCTAATTTTTCTTTTGTCCTTTAATTCACGCACACGTGCTCTTTCTGTGCGTTTATCAGTGTGCGCAAAACGCCTATATTTGCAAGATAATAGCGTGTGTAAGGATTAGGAAGTCGTATTGAAACTCTGTAAAGGAAAGGAGAGCAGGGGGAGAATCCTTCCTGCTACCGAGGAGCCATCTATTGGATAAAACCCATAACTGAACCAAGCATCCATGAAACTGCGGAGGATAACACAATTTGTTATTAGTCACTGGGTAGCTGAAAATAATCCTTTCCTTCCCAATGCTGCTTTCACCTATTGCGTCAGAAACCTACACCCCTTGCTGCACACAAGGGGAGACTCAGATGTAGGGGCGATTTATGTACCATAGGTAACAGCCAGTCTAATACAGCCGAAGATCCAGCATAAACCCTAATGTAGGGCGCAGGTGTGATCACGAACAGATAAGCCAGCAGTAGGATTGCCTGCCAGCAGTGGAAAGCAGTTGCTCAGAGAAGTAATGGGAAAGACAAGTGTTTTTATATATTGTTAATAAAGAATATAAATAACATTAACTGTACTTTTTTGTAACAGCACAGCATTTACATCAGTCTCACAGCCATAATTAGTTTAGTTAAAAATGATATTTTTTTAGTTACCCAGAATTACATAAGGCCATCAAAAAACAAATAATGAGGTGTTCCTGCCCTCAAAACATATGCAATCTATATGTAATATGGTGCAGAAAGACAGGATCTTGACCAAACCATGGGGAGAGATGAGGGAGGACAGGATGTGAGCAGTAAATTCCCACGATGGCCCCGAAACATCCTGATGGGTCTTCGAAGTGAGTGGTGGGGCTTTGCAAGTATGTTAAAGAGAGCATTATGGGGCAGGAAGAACAGAGGATAAAGAAGCAATAATGAGATTCTTGTGCATTTTCTTGCATGTCAGGCAACTGCTAAAACCAGAACTGATTATTAATCAGGAGTTAAACATAAGCAAATACAATTTATAATCTGTGGCAAATAGAAAAGGAACAGAGGGCTGCCTGCAACGGCAGCCTTTAGTCAGCAATTTGAGTCAGCAGAGGGTCAAGCTTCTGGGTGTCAGACACTTAGCCTAAAACACTCCCTTCCTGCATCCTCCCTTCCTCCTGCCAGCAGTGGAGGGCGAGTGTCCGATGGATTGTGGGGAGGCCAGATAAGCTTGGGGGGGGAATGTGTGCATACAGTGTGCAGCAGGGTGGTCAGCTTGCTGCTGGTTTGGGAGATAGTGGCAGTTCCACATACTGGCATGCATGGGGGGGGCGGGTAGCCCAAGCCCTTACTTCTTCTCCAGTGCCCAGTTGTTTCTTCTCTCTTACTGTATTTGCCCACTCTGTATTCCGATAACCTCACTCCTCCACCTCCAAACAGCAAAACATGTGGGGAAGGAGCAGCTCAGCTACTGCACACACAAATCCAGTATTTATTGTTTGTACTCTGATGCTGTTACTAGAGTGCTGTTATCCTAAATGTTTTGCAAATACGGACTAGGGAGGCTGCAGTTCACTATTACTTGCTACCAGTGTCTCTTGCTCCCTGTGATACAGGGATGGGGAGAGCTGGATGAAACTCTATCCATTGCCTTTTGGGCTGTTTTCGAGCCTTCCCTGCATGTGTGTGTGATGGAAGGAGCTGTGTGGTCATATTGTTGTGCTGTGCTCTGGGCTGAGGCTGCCAGCCCAGCGCGGCAGAGATGCCAACCGGCTGCCACGGTGTGTCTGACACTTGTTTGCCATTGGACTGAATTTCACAGAGAAACTTAGTGCTTCTCTTAGACATCCGGCTCATTCTGCTCAGCCTGGTATTGGAGGGAAACTCCCCAGAGTCAATGGTCAGTTTGTTAGGAGTGTAAATGGACCAGGCTGCAGGTAGTCCTTTGGTTTTACACTGAAGAACTACTGGAAGGGTTTTCAGCTCTAGTCAAGACATAGATTTCTCTGTGGGCCCACATAATTAATGAAACAATCAATTAGGTGTGTGCCTTATTTTCTCTCTCCCATAATTGTAGGATCTCTTCATCTTACGTATCACTTTAGCCGAGTTAGGCCCCTGGCTAGGATCTTTGCAGCTCACAGGTCTACACACTTAACGTTGACACCAGCCTCCTGCTACAAGAGCCACAAAGAGCTGTGTTAAGCTTGTCTCACCTAGAAACAGTTCTTTGCTCTCTCTCTCCATTCACTGACATTTAGATCTGAAATTCAAATTTATTTTCATCCCTGGACTGCGTGGGAACATCTTGAGAAGGTGGCTGTTGTCTTTCAAGATGTGAGCCCTCTAGTGCCACTTGCAGCAGCTTAAGCTGAAGGGAGATGGATCCCTAACAAAATTTTGGTTTTAAGAATTCCCCTCAGCTTTATTTTCAGGTCAAATTAGGCTTGCCCATGCCTCTGTAGCTTATTAATGCTCTTAATTTAACTTTGCATTTTAAAGGTCAGAAAACTGCAAAATTCTTGAGGAAGAAACCAGCAGTACCCGAGCGCTCTTCTCCCTCACCTCATAAACAGAAACACTACCACGTGAAAATAGTTTTGTATTTTTGAGCAGTATGATTTTTCTGTTATCCGCATGCTTTACTAAAGGCCTAGCAAAGCGAGAAAGAGAAGCACAGGTTGTGGAGCATCAGACATGGGTGTAGCTGGGTGAAATCTAATGACCTGCACTATCTGCAGTGACTAACTGAAAGGGAAACCTCTCCAGCGACAAAAATGGTTCCGTGCTGGGGCGGACTGCCTGGGGAGGCTGTGGGAAGCTGGAGCTTGGCTGGGATTTTAAGAACAGGTTAGACAAACAGCTGTCAGTGTTAGTTTGGCTGATGTTGCCTCATGGCAAGGGGATGGAGTAGATAACTTTCTGAGTTCCTTCCAGGCCTCTTTCCCCTATGTGATGGTGCTTTTGCCTTAAACTCTTTGTCTGTGTAAATCTGTTTTCATCCTAGTTCTTAAAGGGTTTTCTGAGATCATCATTAGCTTTTCCTCACGGGGTTTTATAAGATTTGATGTGTGTTGTACCGATTTTACAGATGGAGAAGCTGCATCAGTTACAACTGTGTTTTAAAGGCAAAAAAGGGAGTGCAGCTTTAAGCACACCAGCCTCTGGTGGAGGTCAGTGCTTTAAGCAGTAATTCATATTGGCCACTCTGCAGATTTAGTGGCAAACTCAGCCAATAAAATCCATGTCAAACTTGAATTTACAATTACTCTTGGTTTTTTGCTTTTATTTTTTTTAAAGGAACATTGGTCACATATAGAAGATATGTTTTGTTACCGTGTTTAATGCTTTCCATACTCAGGTGTTTTCATCAGTTTACTGACATTTCTGTCCCTTCTCGGCCCGCTCAGTGTTTCATGCAGCATTTTTGCAACTCTATTGTAGGGACACTTATTTTTTTCCTTTCAAATAGAAAGCAAAGTCATTGCTGTGGTTTCTGACATCAAATCCAGTTTCACTGAATACCCACAGTGCTCCCTCATTGCTCTGAACTACTGCTAGAAACTTGCATAGGAGTTTCTTGATGATAATATATGAAAATATCAGAACAATAACAACAAGGTTACACAAAATCTTCTCAAGTCTGGGTTTTCACTACAAATGTTAAGATGAGGCCAGGCTGGGAAAAGGCTGCTGCACTTTCCAAGTGAGCACTCAGTGACCATTCTTTTTTTGCTTTAAACTTACTCCGGTTTTTAATATAAGTTATATTGCTCTGGAAGACGTGCCTGCCCTCAGACATTCGGCCCATCTACAACAAAAACATCACGGTGGTCTCACCAGCCGATGTTAACAAATGCAAACAAGAGAGTTTTTTCTGCCAGACTGAAAGCCTCCCAGCCCCTCGAACGCTGGCCGTGCTCCGCAGTTCAACAGACTCTAGGTCCTCCCAGAGCTGGCCATCACCCGTGAGAGCACCATGCCCTCAACCTTCAGAGGCACAAATTTGAGGGTTGTCAGCTCTGGCCTCCCAGTTAATTCCAGCTTCTGGGTTCAAGCAGAAGGCAAAAGGACCAGCTCTCTGAAATGTTTTGGGCCTGGGTGTATTGGCAGACAGATGCTTTTTTTGCCATTTCACTGAGAAACCAAAATGAAACCTGCAAATCTTAGGAAGAGGTTGAATTTGATCCTTTCAAAGCAGTTTGGCAAAGTGATAGTTTTAGTGGGACTGTATTTTGTGCTGCTTTTTCAAAAGGATCTGGGTAGCTACTGCAGAGCTTCAGGGTGACACAGGTTTGTCCGCCCAAGAAGATGGTTGCTAATCAAACTTACAAAAAGTGACCTGGATATAAGTTAATATAGCAGTGTTTGTACAAGGATGTAGGAAACTGAAATAATGTGAGGTGTGAGCTTTTACCTGTGAGAAAACGACTCTGAAGCTTAGCTTCTGCTTTTTTGAGCTGCCATCAGAGCATTTGAGAAAGGCTAGGTGGGTCTGCACAGTTTATTGTGAGTGGTATAATATTAGCAGCACCATATTTGTATGACTTTTGCACCACAGCAGGAGCTTTACAGAATACCAACCAATTATGTCTCATCCAGTTTGATTCCTTGATTCATCTTTGAGTTGCTTTTTGTAGTTTTGGGCTCTTTTGCACTCAAAATGGGGAGCTGAACTATCAGTTCGGTGCACAAATTGAGTGTAGTTTGCAGATAACCCAACAGAAATCACAGCATTAATAACAAAAATTCTAGCTGATAGACATTTGGTAGTTCTCCTTAAGTAATTTCCGACTTCACCTTGCAGAGATGTTGAATGGCTCAATCTCTCTCCCAAAAGCATAACCCAGGGGTCCCCTGAATCCCCAAAGCAGCAGTGAGTTTGCCAAAAGGTCAGCCAGTATGTCAATCTCCGATATGAAAACAGTGTTCCCTGTTTAGAGTGGGAAGAGCTGAAGACATCCCCTTCCCCCCAGGACCCTCTCCTCCGGTGAGGAAAGTCATGATGCATCACGCATGTGAGCGTTGTATCTCCCTTCTTCTGACAGCTGCAAAACTTAAAAGCGGTGATTTGAGGAGGGGTGATAGATACTATTGGATTGGCCTTCCCCAGCACAGCACTCATCTCTCCTTCCAGTGTGTAGCACACAGCTCGTTACGGTTCCGTGCAGAATGATTTCTCTGCATGGCCAGGTGATGTTTAAGGAGACTAATGAGAGAAATGATACGGCCCAGAACACCGGTGTCAGGAAATATATTGCAAGGTGTCTGTCTCGGGGAAGCTGAAAGCGGGGCTTGTCGTATTATATATTTCAAAGGGGATGTCTGTGTCACCACCAAGTTAGACATGCGCCCTGTCCCACACTGCATTCAAATTAGATTTTTCTTTTTTCAAATAGCAGATTTCTTTCAATTTTCATTGGCTTAATGATAAGCTCTGCGTTGCACGAGGGGCAAAACGCGAGTCCATCGCATCGGCATACCGTTCTTTTGAAGCAGGAACTTGTTTCTGAGGCCATTGTAACATAACTGTGGAAGTGTCAGAGGACAGGAGAGAGGCTATTATGGGCTTCTGCTTTCTGAGAGGAAAATCAAACAAACGTCCTCGATGGAAAAAGGAAGCCAGCAGCTGTATATGATGACCAGAGAATGTTTTTGTGCAGTGACACTGTCAGTACCTCGTCTGCTGTCAAACTGGAAAAAACACCTTTTTTTTTTTTTTTTCCCTCTTTCCTTCCCCTGCTGTCAACCTAAGTGGAGAAAACCCCTGTGAATTTCCATGAGATACCTTTTCCTCATTTCCAGCACTTAACAATCCAATTATATTTGGTGTTATGCTAGTGTTTGCTTCTATTGCCATTGTAAGGTTTTTGAGTCAGAGTGATTTTTCTATCCTGATGGTGCGGAAGAAAAATATGTTTCATTATGACTGGTTATAACCCTGGAAATCTTTTCTCTCGCTTGGGTTGATGACGATTTTTTATGTTGCATTCTATACCGATGCCTAAAGTGAAGTAGAATGAACCATAAGGAAGAGAAGCTTTGCTAAAATATAGCTTCTTCCACTGTGTAGAATTATCTTGAAAAAAGCTTGCATCTTTCTAATTTTATGGTTTTTTTTCCCCACTGTTATTCAAGTTGTTTTTTACAAATGAATGTTCTTTTTGTAAGGATTGTTTATGAAGCCATTGCTCTTAGCAACCCCTGCTCACCTGTGAGCAAATTACATGGCACAGATAAGGCAGCTACTGTTTCTCGATAGGGTGACCTCATAAACAGATTCTGTAGCAAGACAAGCTTTTAAATTCCTAACCAAATATATTATGCGAGTAATAAAAAGAGCTCCTCAAAATGGCCACAGAGGCATTTCAGAGCACATTCCTGGGAATATTCACTTGTGCTAGCATTCATTAAGTATGCTTTCAGCAAAAATTCTCATGAATGAAATTTTATTCACAAGTCATTACGATTATTACTTTACTGTCATAGCCATAACCAGATGCTCTGTATGGGGCCGAGACCTGATTTTGTGTAAGGCTGGAGAAACATCTTATAGGGTCTCCGGAGAGTGTATTGTCTAAATATAAGACCAGACTCAACTAACAGCTCATGGCTGGGAACTGCAAACCCTCAGAGAGCAATGGGTTTGTTTACAAGAAAATTCACAGCTAGAGAAGATGAATGCAGAACTACACCAAGTGTTGTATCATTCCAACTGTATTATGTTACAGTGTTACAATGCCACTGCCTAAGAACCTAATCATACATTCTTATATTATAAAGGTAGTTTAGGTGAGGATGACTGCTCTTGTGGATATAGGGGAATATCTCTACAGATGCAGTTCATTACTATACTGGACTAGTTTATCCATATGCTAACGAACACACTGGAATGGAACTGTTGGGGGAGGGGTGTGTTTCATTATTTAACCAGTGCCCTAACTGAAATATGTGTATGAGGATAATCCCTGAAGTGTAGGCTGTGCCAAAGGGTGGGACTCTCAGTTGTGCAAAGCATGGACTCCCAGAAAGTAAATAAAGCCCTTCCTCGAAAAGTGAAATGAGAGTTTTGGCTATGCACAGCTGAAGTATCCGTGAAGTCTTGTTTCCTCCAGTCTAGAGGAAGATAAAAGAGCAGAGGTATCCTATCACACTGGAGGAGGGTGACTGTGGCAGGGCAGTCGCAACTTTTGGCTTGCTGTATTAGGAATGAGACCAAGGAAGCATGGCCGATTTGGATATGGAAATTGTGTCCAAGTCTCGGCACAAAGAAGTATTTTCAGAGCTGGAGCTCATTCACTGAGCGCAATGTGTATAATCCTGTTTTGTGTGCCTTCACATGGGGAAAAGCACGTATTCTGTGCCTTGGAGGTGATGCAGTTTGACTGGCCAGTTAGTAGCATCCTTCAGCATCCAGTGACTGATGCTGGCTGCTCTCTGGAGCATTGATTCTGGGTGCACCAGGGTGCAGGATGCACTGTGGTCATGGGTACAAAGTGCATGATGTAGGTGTGCAAAATGAAAAGGTTCTGTGGTGTGGATGGAAGGAGCTGCTAAAGAGGCAGTGTGTTCATCCCTTGTATTACTCAAACCCCAAAATGACCGTTCCCCTCTGCATCTAGATCAGTCAGAACAGCTTGCTGGCAGCAGAGCTAAGCACAAGACACTAAGTATTTCTCCTCTTTTATTGTCTCACTGCTCTCTTTTCCCATGTCATGTGGAAAAAAAAATCTGATTAAGTCCTTTGACATTTACAATTAATTAGTCCTTCCTTACTCTTATCTTGTTTGCCTGTCCTTTTTGTTGGATTTTCCTTTTTCTACTTTCTCTCTCAATCATCAGATCCAAGAAATCATTCAAATGATTTCTTTTTAACAGATAAATGCAGGTTTACGGCATTTTCTTCTTGTGAAGAAAGACTTGGTCCCTTCTTTTGTCCATCCCAGTGCACAAGTTGTCATGTTCTGGCACTGCAGTCACTTCTAAGTCCTTGAGCTATCATGTATTCTGTTGGTATTTGAGGAATTGAAAATCAATCACATAGCCTTATGGCTCAGGTTCAGCACAATTCTATTATGCTCACTCCCAAAAGTCAATTCAAACCTTTTGGGTTATATTTCAAAGCCTAATCAAGCTTGCTGTCCAGACTATTTTGGAGTCAACTCACTCTTGTCCATAGGTCTGTTTATTAGAGTTTTTCTGTCAGAAACTAGTGTGAAAGAAAGCAGTTTTCATAACAGTAGAATCATTCAGTGGGCATTTTTCAAAGACAAGCCACCCAAACAGATTTTATGGTACAGGAATGCTTACTGTTGTAATGTGTTTCTGCAAATATGTTTTTTAAAAAAAAATTAGATTAAAATGCTGTGTTGGCACAAGTGTTCATAACTGTACTTTCTCATAAAAAGATACAGCAGTTTGTCGAGATTGGTTTCTGGTCCTGGTTTGTTAAGCTGGCATAGAAATTATTGTAGATGCAACCCTAAACCTGGATGGCGACTTTCATGCTTTGGACCATGTGAACAAAGGAGGGTGGTGCCTCCAAGCTGATGGACCAACTCCTCCAAGCATGAGTTGTGCCACCTCCACTTGGCACATCCACATGGGACCGTGCACTGACTGTGTCAATCCCCTTACTTCCATCAAGTGACAAGAACTCACTCTGAGGATGAAAGGAGCTCTGTGTGGACGTGGCCATTAGCAAACCTCCGTGAAAATATGTATCTGTTATGCATCGGGGGCAAATCAGTGTCATCCCTCTGGGAAGAAAGCAGTGGCTGGCTCTTCGTGATGGCGTTTCTGGTCTCCTCGGTCTGTGTAAGGCTGATGGCCATTCTCTGGGAGCCAAGTAGGCAGTATAAATACAAAACAGCTCTCTCCTTCCGTTCCCCATGGGTGAAGGCATTGCTGTGTGACACGTTCTTTGTGCTTCTTCTCATCCTGTGTTCTGCAGAGGCGCAGAGATTTTCTCCAGTGGATGCTTGACTCCCGCGACTCAGCTGACTCCCTGGCAGCCGGGTGTTATGATGTGATGAGTCCATCTGCCTCTTCCAGACAGAACGAGCCGCTTCATGCTGGCAGGGCCCCATCTGAAAAGGTTCAGAAGACGTTAACAGAGGATGAGATAGCAGGCCAAGCTTTCCTGTTCCTGATCGCTGGGTACGAGACCACCACTAGCACGCTGTCCTTTGCCACGTACTTGCTAGCCACCAACCCAGACTGCCAGGAGAAGGTGCTTCAGGAGGTGGATGAATTCTCAGCAAAACACGTGAGTACAGTGTGCTGGTGTGGAGCTTCGGGCAGGGACCACAGCAACGTGAATGTTGCCTTGCCACTGTGGCACCTGCAGACTCCTATTTGTCTCAGTTATGTACACTTACATTAACATTTTGTTAAGATTTTCAGCCCAAAATCCAAAATTAATCTATATTGTTTAGGGGTTTTTTGGAAACTATTAAATAATGTCACTTTACAGCAACTGAAGAGGTGGCCCAGAAACTGTGTGTCATAATGAAAGCTTAACCTTTACAAAATATCTTGCATTATTGAAATAAACCAGTTGTGGCCGGCCTCTAAAACTACACATTTCTATTTTTTCCCCTCTTGTCTGGATCCTTTTACTGGTTTTGTGGTCAATTTTATTTACTGATCTTTGTAAGGACATAAGCAGCGTTCCTACAAACTATAAACCGCAAAGTTTTGCTTTAAATGGTCATACTTAATTTTTTTTTTTCAGCAGAGTGTATGTGTATGCTTCAAAAAAAATCACAGTAACTAATTCTCTTATACTGTGTTCACGTTACTTCTCCTTCACTGTCCATACTTACCAAGGGCATTTTTGTTTCCTGGATAACCGTCGACAGTATTTTGTGTGTCTGGCAGACCGTGCCTCAGCCATTCTTCCACCCTACACTCTGCACAAGTTGTTACGAGAATTCAGATTGAGGGTCTTTTTCTTTTCAGGAATGCTTTTATAATGGATCACAAGGCTAACAGGGATAAAATGACACTAGGCATGGCTGTCCTGCAGGATTTTTCGCTGCTGGATTTGCATGCTGAAAGCCTTAACTGTACAGTTTTGGGAGTTTCATACTTTTTATGCATTCCATCCTCTGTGTTGTACTTACAGAACAAGAAGAGAGTTGTATAATTTTCTGCTTTGCTGATAATAGAAAATTCTTGACTATGCAAAGTGTGCCCATTCAAAAGCTACCATTTCCCTCCTTTTACGTGTGCAAACATTAAAGCTGGGATTTGTGTACAGACAAAATGTCTTCTTTTCTCTTGCATGGTGTTTCTCTGTCTAAGGTTGCTTTTGCTGTGAGGTGCAGGTGGATGACAGCAGTGGAGGGTTAGGACTGCGCAATCTGATCCACAGAGCTTTTCCTCGGTGCATGATTCATACCTCTGGTGTGATTGAACTCAACCCAATGAACCTGTGGATGTGTTATGTTCTAACCTATAGGGCTTGGGTTATAGTCTTTGGTTATTGGCTCTACAACACTCCGGCTGGAGCATATTTACTTGTTTCATTCAAATACAGCAGACCTTAATTATGTCTTTGTGTCCAGTTAGTTCAACTGCCTTCCTTAAGGTCTGCAAAGATGTGAAGGTGCAACTTGGCCCAGAGTATTTGCAGTTTACTGGTTAATACTGGTGGCAGGTTTGCACATAGAAACCCCTATTTTTCAGCCCCAAGGAAAATGCAGTTCATTTTCTCACCAGTTCCTGAAAACTGACAGCCTAAGAAACCACAGTGAAACTGCTGGGAGAGGTATCCAGTGGGATAGGTATGCGATGTCATTCGTAACTGTCTGTAGATGGGGATGTGAATGAGTAAACTTTTCCATGTAAGCACACAGGAAGCTAATTGCAAGCAGTCACCTAGGGGGACCACGTATATGGCTACGTCTGCGTTAACAAGTAGCGTGCTTCCATAGACGCACATCTGTCGTCTAGCACAGTTGGTGGTGAGGACCGTTGGGTGTGCACTGTGCACTCCTCAGGAGTTTATTTTGGGTTAGTTTGAGTCTGGCCCTGTGTCCCAAATTCTCCTCAGCAGTTGGACCGGTCTTCTGGTTTAGTTCTGGTTAAAGGAGCCTTTGCTGTGCACTTGGGGACCGCCGTGTGAACCAGTGCAAGAGACTTGCATGTGAGTGTGCTCCTGATCCAAGCTAGAGAGCTAAATGGGCTCTACGTTGCATATGGTCCCTCTGAAATGTCACTCACTAGTGTATTTCAAAAACAATCCAATTCAAACACACAGTGCTTGACTCTCTTTGTTCTCTAACAGAAATGTTTTGCTAATAATTTCAGCATTTGCAGTATCCAGGAGAAGTGATGGAGCTAGGGACACTCATGGCAGAGAAGTTAAAACTTGGTGTAGAGAGATGGCACTCAAGATGAAATGGGTGATTTTTGCAGGTCAGCACTGTACACAGTCTCTGTGGTGCCTCAGCCCAAACTGGTGTCCTCATCCCAAACCATGCTGTCCCATGTCATATATTGATTGGAAGCACATTTCAAATCACTTCCCCATACTTCACTAGTTTTTGGGTTTAGCTTTAGATGATGCATATGTGGCTGTTTGGCCAAGGAGAAGCGGGAGAGAAGGGTAACTATTCATCTGCTGTCCTTGATACCCAGGAATTCAGAGATCTAATCTGTGCAGCCCCATCCTTCAAGAGTTTTCCTACTATAAACAGTTCATGATTCGGGGAGAGGAGCGGGCAATGCACTGCTCAAGGAGCCCATCCCAGAATAAGGAAAAGAGTGCAGCAGTTTGGTCCCCTTAGTAACTGTAATTAACTACTTTTAGCCTAGAAAATAAGATCTATGTGAGCAGTTTGCAAGTTACGGGAGCAGAAGCTATTTTAAACCTGGGAAAATATAGCTGCTGTGTTCAGTTGTCATGCAAAGGAGAGGAAGGGAGGGAGCATAGCAGCTACAGGCTCATGGCTAGTTATCAAGTCAGTTGCTAAGAAATTTGATTAGGTTGTTGCTTGTGCTCAGCACATCAGCTTTGCTCTTATCAAGGTGCTTTGAAATTTTCCAAAAGGAAGGGTTTTAGAAGGCCAAAACATGGGGAATGGCACAGCCAGGTTGTTTTGACAGGTGGTGGAAGACTGCTTTGATTTGCAGATATGCAAGTGTTAAACACAGTACCCTCTTCAGCCAAATTTTTATATATATATA
>NW_010262196.1:56811-65157 GCF_000690775.1 Eurypyga helias | reverse complement strand
GCCGCTGCGCTGCCTGCGCCCCCCGTAGCCGGGCTGCCGGATCGGGGGTGGCGTGCTGTTGTTCTGTGCTGGCGGTGCGGGACGGGCCCCTTCCCACCCGGGGCTGGGCTTGAGAAGCCCGGGGAGAGGCTGAGGAACAGCTCGGACTGAGGGTGCTGGCCAGCCAGCTCTCGCTCTGTGACAGGCTGCTGCAGCAGCGGTACTGAGGTGTATTTCCGTAGGCCCTACAGGACTCCTCCTTTTTGGTGGAAAGAGACCACATTAGATAGCATGCCCCTTATCTCCTGCTTTGGCTTCAGAGCTCTTGCTCCCTGCGTGACTTGGTTGCTGAGGAGTAAACGCTGGCTCAACTTGCAGAGAGTGTGAATGGTAGTCCTAGCGCGGGCGCAGTGCTGCTCACAGGTGACGCAGCCGGCTCTCATTCTCACGGGCCTCCTCTTCCAGTGCAGAAATACTTAGAGGAGACGCTGGGCAGCACCTAGAGCAGTCCTGGATGGCTGGTGGTTGATCTCTGCTGTCCAGACTTTGTCACCGCTCTCGTAGTGCAGCAACTTACACCACCTCCCTATACCTGCCGTCTTTCGGTTTCTGTGGAGCTGACTGTTTTCACAGGGGGACCACCTGGACATGTGCTGAATTGGGAAGGTGTAATTTCATAAGGGAAAAAGAGGAAGAGGGGATATTGAGAAATTTTTGAGTCTTATGAGTTTGGTAAATTACAAATTCTTAAGAATTTGAATTAAATTTGAATTAACATCCTACTCTGTAAGTGGAAAGTATGACATCAGTGTCGTGCCTGTGACCATCTGTCTGTAGCATAAATCCATTTCATAATTTGGCAGTCTTTGGCACTCTCTGCTTTCTTCCTCTCGCATTGTTGAACCAAAAATGTAGAAAGTAAATGTGTGGGCAGAGCAGGGCAGACGCTGGTATCACATCCATCTTCCATACCATGAGAATGATACGTTGTGTGTGCATGGCTGTTCACTTCTATGAACATTAAACCTAATAAAAATTCAGGTAGTCTTAGTGGAAAAGAAATAATGTATATGCAGTACTGCAACGTATTATTATATAAATGTGAAATTAGGTGAAAGTTGACAAGGAAAAGTGCATATTCCTATTGAGAGGAATTTATAAGTACTTAAATTGCAGCTGTGGCCAAATGACTTGTATTTTGCATCAGCTGTGAAATGACAATAATACTGTGCTGTCCTAGGAGGCAAAACTTGCACTGAACTTGAAGATGATTTGAAAATGTCTTAAAGATGACTTGTTTATGGAAAGAAAACAGTTTGACTGTCCTTTCCCCTAATATGCATAAATGCTTAGCAGTGTGACCTTAAGTGTGATTTTGTGAAGACAACGAAGTGTGTCACCACCATCGTATTACTCCCGCAATTCCCAGTCCACTGCTATCGCAGGTTTCTTAATAATTACACAAATCACTTTCCAACTGGGCCTTCAAGGGAGATCTTGCAAAACAGCTAATCAGATGCCTGGCTTTAACTTTGTTTTGTTGTCATCAGAAGTTTCGATGAGAACTGCAGTAAGTTTTTGTGCAGTTGAAGTGTCAAAGTTGAAAATGAAAGAAATTCTTTGAGCCCTTTAAAAAAAATAATTCCTGAATTATAGAAGCCAAGAACTTTAAGCCTCGCTTCTTGCATAAGTATATACGATGTAAATGATACAACTCTTGATACTCTGACTCTGTCAGAGCTCCCGTCCCTTTGATTCACTGGTCTGTTGGGGATTTATTTGTGGAGCTATGCTTCTGCCTAGACAAGTGCCAGCACTTTCAAGGAAATGAGTTGTAGGGTTAGGTGGTTGTGAGTAGGCTAAAGCCCCCCAAGTGTGTTTAGCCTGAGCAAGAAGACATCACAAAGTTAGAATTTCCAAAAATACGCTTCCATTTTTGCTTTGATGTGTCATCAACACCTCTGTTACTGAAGTGTTATGTGATGGTTTCCTTATATTTGTGAGACTTCCTGTGTTCATGTTTTAAAAGTTAACTTTTACAGTTGTGGGTGGGTTTTTTCTTTCTTTTCCTATTCAGTTGAGGGGAGACAGAGGTGTCTTGAAAGCAGTATCTCTGGTGACAAGCATGGCTTAGTGTGGCTCTGTTCCTAGAAAGTATGCTCGGATTGTTTTATGACATATCACTATCTTACTAATTTGATTTCATATTTTTGTGGCTCTGTATCTTTTTGTGATATGTTCTCTGCCAGCCCTGAGCCTAAATCACGACTTTTACTGGCCTGTACTTGGAAAACTGAAAATGTTTGGTATGATGTGTTGCTGTTTACAAAGGTCTGCCTGGTACTTCAGAGCACTCTGGTGAAAGTGATGGGACTTCTGTTAGTTACTTATCAACATGCTGATTGCCACCTCCAAGGGTGAATTGAAACTTGTGGGTGCGAGTTGCAGGTTTGCATCTATTGTCTTGTAATCAAGACTGGCCATGTTTTATTTCTGTTTGCTGTATGGTAGAGCTTCAGACTACTCACTCAGGATCTGTTCTTGGAGATATGTTGGCTTAAAGGACCTTTATATGAGATAGCGTGTTTTCTGGTTTTACTGCAGTGCATGTCAGTTAGCAACTATAATAAAGTAAAAGGGTCTAAAGAATTTAAGTATCAAACTGATTTTATTTGAATAAGTGTGGTTACATGCATGCATTAGCATAACTGCAATTTTTAATGCTTCATCTGCTAAGTAGCAGATCAAGGACAATGGCAATTCTTTTAATATTAAAAAGCCAAATAGATTATAAGAAAAAAGGATTAACTGTAGCTTTCTTTTATTATGAGAAAAGTAATACAAAGGTATCTTCACAAAAGTGGAAAGGTGTGAGGGTGAACTTACAAAATTCAGAATCTGAAATGATAAAAGTGTAAATAGAGCAGCCATACTTTTCTCTCTTAATTGGCTTTCTGTGTTTCTGAACAGGTTTTAGTAGGGCTATGCCTTTTAATGCTAGTAGCTGCTTTGGTGCAGGAATACAGTTGTGAATTCAACTCTGCCTCATTTTCTGCTCACACCAACCTGGTTACCTTACGTTTAGCTTGAGCATAGAGTACTCTCTTGTATTAAACTGAAAATGGATCAGTTATCCTCTTTGTTTCTTGAGTGGTAGACTGAGAATTGTAGAGATTGATGGTAATGTCTGCCTTTGAACTAGGTTTTGTTCAGTCTGTCCTTACAATAGACCTATTGTGAGATGAGTAGGTAGGACAAGTCTGGCTGTTGAGCTTTTGTCTGCCAGCTGATTGCGAGTGAACTAAATGTTTCAACCATGCCAGTGTTGTGGAAGTGCTTATTTATTAAATATGGGATCTAAAGCTTTGAGTCTTGGGGCTTTTTTTGTTTGTGTGTGTGTTGGTTTGGTTTTTTAGGTTTAGCACTATTTGCGATTAAATGGCTGTGTTTTGTGTTTTACAGTTTGTGGAAATTAGTGTTCCTTTCAAAAGAGCAATGATTTGGTGGTGATGGAGTGCTGCCACTGACAGATGGACTCACAGGAAAGAAGGTGAGAGTGCTCAGCTAGGTGAACACACAGAGGCTCTCGGAAATGCCAGCTTGTGGTCATCCTGTCCAATTATTGCGTGGTGTGAGCATGCTCTTTGTGTAACTTTCTCTAAAGGGAAGAAGAGAACTAACAACTTTAGTTTCAGCTTGGAACAGTCACTTAATACATTGGCAGCTTGTTTAAGTTCATTGTTGAAACTTGTGGAGGGGTAGCCATAGGCTGGAAATTTGAAAGTCACCTTCTCTGGTGACCAGCAAATTGCATCTGTTACCTGTGCCAGGGCTACTGGTCCAGCATTTAAAAAAAGGGATAAAACCTAATAAACTGGAAATGTTCCTTCTGCTTTGTAGCACAGGAAGAGATAACATTATGAATCTCACTGTTCAGTAGGAACAGAGTTGCTTGTATGTGGGTAGAAGTGATGCTACAGTCTCCCTCAGCATCCAAGGGCAGGAGCGTGTATTAGTCTGATCTCCTTGCTGTGAGCAACAAATGCAGTGTGCAGTGTAAAGGCTGTATCAGCTGTGAATAAATGTGTGTGTAAGTTTGCTAGTGACAGGATCAGCTGCTTTTCAGGCAGTAAATACAAAGGAAAAAGAAAGGTAATGATTTCAAAAGATACTTGTTTTTCATTTAAATAACTCTTCAGAAAGTCAACTTATTTCATTTACGGTGTGGTGATCTCTAGTTAAAACTAATGCCTGAACTACTGAGCCTTTCCTACAGATGTAAAAAGCCAGCTATGCATGATGGAACTACAGAAGATTTCAAGCTGAATCTGTATTTCCTTAAATCTCTTTGTAGCTCAGAAGAGGCAGAAGGAGCCAAAGAGAGAGGCCTGGTCTATGTTTGGAAGGCTGGTTCCTTCTCTGTGACTCCAGAAAGGCTTCCAGGCCTCAGTGGAAAAACTGTATTGCAGGCAGCCCTTGGAATACATCATGGGTTACTTCTAACAGAAGGTAATAAACATCTCTAGTGTAAAGATTCGGGGCAAGAACAACCTTCAGTTACTGTCCAGTTTTCTTCTTTTAGGTTTTCTCGTTCTGTCTCATATACAACTTCTAAACAGTTAGATTTTTAACTTTGCCAGTATTTCCTTCTTAGTTATAAGTTACTTAAACCAGTGTTGGAATAGAAATTATCTGTGTAGTGTCTTCTTGCATACTCCCTGTTTCTTTAAACAATGGAGCTGGGTTTCCTGTTCACAGGTGGTAATGTAGTCTGAATTGTGTTAACTCAGAATGGTGTTTCCTGTGATGTCTTTCATCCGAAAAAAGATGCTACAGCAGGAGGTTCTCTTGATGTGCACGAGCTTTGGTTTCTGTGTGCTTCCCAAAAAATAGGTAGCTAAAGATGCATCCGAGTGAGTCCTGGTTTGTGAGCAGTGTGGCGTTGTGACGCAAAGTATTTCCAAAAGCCAGTCCCTCTACGTGTTTGCAGAGTGTGGTCTGTCCTTGTGCTGATCGATGGGCGTACAGGTGTAAAGACTGAACCGGAAGTTGCTTATCTGACTTTTCTCTGATGGTTTGAAAGGAAAGATTCCATTGGTGAGCCTGCTATAAGCACCTCTCCTCAGCTGCAGTTGTTAAGGAGCTCCAGTGGTGTTTTGAGAAGGCTTCTTCCGTAATTAAAAGGACTGTTTTGCACGTGTGTTCTTGCCCCATGGGGCATGTTGGTTGTGGATAGGGTTTACCGGTTTTCTGTCACTCTGAAAATAACTGTTCACTTTAAAAAGATTTCTGCTTTTCTTTAGATTTAGCGAAGTAACATGAACTGGCATTGCTGCCATCTTTTCAGGTAAAGGTCATGATGTTCTGGACAGGGTGCAGTACAGCATCAAACCAGTGGCAAGCTACACTTAGCAACCCCCACCCCCACTTTCCACCTGGTAGGGCAATCCTGTGTCACTGTGGAGTGGCAAACAGTACTGTTTGGTGATGCTGGATCTTGGTGCGGAAAGCTGAGCTCTGTACTTTGTCGTGCTCTTCAACCATGGCTGCATGTCCTTAGGATGTTGCATGTTCTTAAAATAGAAAGGACCAATAAATACACTTACCTTGGGAATAATAGAATTTTTAACAGAAAAGCATCACTTAGTTCAACAGTGTGTCCACGCGCAGGGTAACATTAACATGGGGTGCAGAACTTAACAGCAGCGACAACAGAGAGCAGCCAGCCATCTTCATATATCAATAGCCAGCACTTGCTGAGCAAACAATAAAAATTCACTGAGTAAGCTAAAAATGGGTAGCTAAAAATATCTCTTCAAATTTTTGTATTGGTTTAACTTCATCAGACTCATTCTAGGTGTTTTCTTTTCTTCCCAGGTGGAGAGGTCTACAGTTTCGGACAACTGCCCTGGAGATCAGGACCAGAGGAGTCATGTGCTAGCAGTCCCATCTTGGAAAATACTTTGCTTGGGCATCATGTCATTACAGTGGCAGCTGGCAGCTTTCATAACGGAGCGGTGACAGACAGCGGTGTGGTGTACATGTGGGGCAACAATTCTGCAGGCCAGTGTGCGGTTGCTAATCAGCCCTGTGTGCCAGAGCCCCAGCCCATCAGTATTTCTGATTCTGAAACCAGTCCTCTGTTGTCAGTAAGGATTTTGCAGCTAGCATGTGGGGAGGAACACACGCTGGCACTGTCACTAAGCAGAGAGATCTGGGCGTGGGGGAGTGGCTGCCAGCTCGGTCTCATAACAACAACTTTCCCAGTGACAAAGCCGCAGAAGGTAGAGCACCTGGCAGGACGCGTTGTGCTCCAGATTGCTTGCGGAGCCTATCACAGCCTGGCTCTGGTACAATGTCTCCCTGTGCAGGAAATGAAGCCTATCCCAGAGAGGTGCAATCACTGCAGCCAACTCCTCATCACCATGACCGACAAGGAAGATCATGTCATTATTTCGGATAGTCACTGTTGCCCACTGGGTGTAGCGCTGTCGGATAACCAGCCGGAAGACCACGTCTTCTGTCCCTCGCTGGAGACTCTAGAAGGAAAAAGTGTAACAGGTAGCCATAGTGAAGGCTGCCAGAAACCACTTGTGGAAGAGCATACGCTTGTTGCTTTAGAACCCGATGGAGCAAGTGTGCTGTCCAGCAACGATGGGCAGGAAGACAGTGGAATTTCTAGTCCTGGAAATATTCTGTTCCCAGACAAAAAAGGAGTGAAAGAGTACTTAATCGGTTTATCAGATCACTCTTTAAATGAGAGCCTGGACAAAAACGTCTGCACAGAACCTGAGCAGGTTGGTACCTAGCAGCTAGCTCTTAATTTGCTACAACTCCTGTTGTATATGTGGCCATGTTACTTTTCACAAATGAAAATTCAGTATAGCTGTGGCGTTTCTGTAGTTTCAAAGTGTTTCTTCTCTGTGATGGTTGAACAGTAAACCTTTAATGTGAGCAGCCTTGACAGTGCTATAGTCTCTCCTCTTCAAGGCCCACAGTACCAGAACCATGTAGGCTCATTTCCCATTCTCATGATGCGTGTGTTTCCCATTGGCGTGGGGCAGTAAGCTGGTACTTGTCTCATTTGCCTTTAGGGTGAAACTTTCCTTTCTCTATATGGAATGAATCCCTCGCCAATCTCATTTCTCAGTCAGTTAAAAATTCTAGATTGGCAGTAAAGACTGCAAAGGTAGTGGTAAAGCATTGACCAAAAGGCTTTAATGCGCATCGTTTTGGGGTGGCATAAACTTACAAACGGGAATGGGAAGTACTGCTGGTTTGTGTGATGTGGGAAACGGTTCAACACCACTGTTTGGATGCTGTAGCAGGACAGTAATAAATTTTAATAACCATTGGAAAATGGGCGGTGCGAAGGTTCAAGAGCTGTTTGCACCTCTCTGCCAAAATATGATATTTGCCATTATGAAAAAAGCTCTTATTTGATGGGGTAAGAAGATACAACCCAGCTGTTATTAAAGAAAAACAATCCCAAATCGTGCAGTGCAGTCTGGCAGCCCTGCGTTAAGTACCGTCCTGCTGGATACTTAATGGTAAAGGTAGTGTCTGTAAGGAAGACTGCCACTCCGGCCCAAAACGCAAAATTCATAGCAGAATCCTGACAATTTCCTTTGTCATTTTAGGTGTTGTGTAGTTTTGTTGTTTGTTTTATAATGGTTACAGTAAGACATTTTCACAGTGGTTCTGGTAGATAAATTTGACAGTGCCTAACAAATCATTGATTTTGTTAGCACTTCTGATTGCAAAAAAAAATAAAAATAATTGGTACAACCAATTACAACCAAAACAAACTGTCCTGTAAGCTGGTGATTCAGCAAGTTCTGTTTTCCTGTTCTGAGAGAATCGTATTTCAGAGAAATGAATACTGTGTGAGCACTGTTGTTCTTCCTTTTGCTAATACAAGCACAGTCTAGTGGCTGTGGGCCCCTCAGGCTCGTGCAGGAGCTCCTGCTGTTAGGAAAGGACTGAAACCTGTAGTTCCATGCTCCCTTTCTCAACTCCCTGGTCATGGAATGTTTCCAGAGTAGTTTCCCTCGCGTAGTTGCAGGAATAAACAAGCCTGGAATGGGTTCGCTGAGCCCTCACACAATTGAGCATACCTGTGAAGAGCAGAGATGAGGACTCCAGTGTCTCAGCACTGGTAAAATCCTTTGTTTCTTTGCTACACAAATCCAGTTTGCTTTTCTGTATTGCTAGGCATGCCTTTTCTAAACAGGGGTGTGCAGCAAGTAAAGAGGACCAATCCCAATCCTTTAACCTAATTTTTCACTAAAAAGTCAAATATTCTTTTCCTTTTGGCAGGATAACATGAGCTATAATATTTATATTATTTACCACCATGTATTAGGT
>NW_010262196.1:43753-56785 GCF_000690775.1 Eurypyga helias | reverse complement strand
GGGAAAGGGAGCTTTACTGTCTTTTTTCCACTTCAAACTATTTTGCAAATATTATGTTGTGCATTATTTCTTATTTGGTGGGCAGAATGATTGCTGTTATAGGTAATCGTGTGCTGGTACTAATAGATGCCTTCAGTCAGCTTGTCCCAAGTGTGACTTGGGGATTATTGACTAAGCTTCATATGATACGACAGTGGCATAAGACGAGCCTTGCAGAACGAATCTGTGGATCGCTGTGCGATCCAAGGGGGATCATAGCGGGGGAACTGATCTCTCCATAAATACAGCATGCTCGTTGATGCACTCTAACTGGTGACACAGTTAGTAATAAGCCTGAAATTGAATCCATTTTTTGTATTTGTTTGCAAAGATCCGTTTTTTTGGTATTTTAAAAAACCCTAACCCATAGTCTCTTAGGGATACGCAACAAAAGTGCCACAGACAAAGCCCAGTCTGTGTAGAATGGTGCGTGGTCGTACCCTAAAAATGTGATTCTGAGGGATAGATGTGCAGCCAAGTATAAAAAGCTTCCTCACAATGTCTTGTTCAGTACAGCGCACAGTTTGAATAGTGAATGTGTACGTCATCACCCTTCTGTTATGTGCTGTCTGGTATGATACCCTTCAATTTTTCTTTGGTTTTAGCCTTCTCGAGAAGAACAACTCAGTGCTTGTATCCCTGGCCCTCCAGGTACCAGCACATCTGCCTTGAACAGCTTGGTGGCCTCTTGCGCGTCAGCAGTTGGAGTGAGAGTAGCTGCCACGTATGAAGCTGGAGCACTGTCCCTGAAGAAAGTTATGAACTTCTATGGCACACCTCCAAGCGAACCAGCATCTCAGCCTGGCAGCACTTCCCCAGGGCCCGAGGCTCTGAAAGATAGCCGAGAAGAGCAGGTCAGGCTGGAATCCATGCAGGGGAAGAAGAGTTCCAGTTTAGTAGATATTAGAGAGGAGGAATCTGAAGGAGGGAGTCGAAGACTTTCCCTGCCTGGCTTGTTGTCACAAGGTAAAAAAGCACGTTGGGAAAACAAGAGACTGGAAAAGTTATAATAACGTGGAGGTTTGCAACTGAAAATAAAACCTGTTTATTAAACAAATCCAGTCATCTACCAAAGATGAGGCATATCTTAGGACTTGAAGGTGGTGGGGGGAGTGAGGACTAGCATATACTGCACGGTAAGAATATCAGAAGTATGGTGATTTAGGAGTGTTCCTTATCGTTAAAGTTAGGTAAAGCAGGTGCACTGTAGTAGTCTGGGCATCAGATGGCAAAATGATGACAAGCTATCTTTCACGTAGGTTGCATCGCAGGTAAAAATCTGTGTGGCCTGTAATCTGTATTGCACTGAGCTGGTTTTGAGCCAGGGACCTAGAAATATTCCAGTTCCCACTGACACGCTTAGAAGTTAATGACCTTCTTCCCTCAGCTTTTGTTGTTGATTGCTGTGAATGGCTGAGTACGTGGTTCAGGTCTACACTGATCTTGAATCTGAGAGAAGATTTTAGGAAGTATTGCAATGTTCTGTTCACTGCAAGGATATGCTTTCTTTCAAAACATACTTATTTTAATGTATAATTTGTTGCAGTTCATTTCCTTCAGCATAATTATAGTTCTGTGCCTGTCATTCTTTAATAGCTAGTAAAAATTAGTTGGGATCTGTCTGCTTTTAGCACATAATTTTACTTCTGTGATTCAGTAACCTGTCTTCTTACATGACAGCCTTTGCTCTCAATCCTAATTAAGACCTCTGTAAGAAGTGGTGGTTGGCTGTCTCTAATGCTACTGTTACTGTGTCACACAGTCTGGGCGAGATTATTACCAGAAATGATGGGTGATTTGGCCTGTTTTCAGTTTCTCCTAGGCTCTTACGGAAGGTAGGGCGGGCAAAAATGAGGACTGTAGCTCTAACTCCAACCTACAGTGGTGAGGCTGATGCTCTTCTACCCTCTCTAAGAACGGAGGTGTGGAGCTGGGGAAAGGGGAAGGAAGGACAGCTAGGACATGGCGATGTTCTGCCAAGGTGAGATTTCTTTGATAACTTTTTTTTATGCAGTAGGTCACTAGGAAATCTTGAGTATTCACCTTTCTCAAATTGTCAGCTGCCTTGCACTGTGTTCTTGTCCTTTTAAGTGTTGTGACCTAGGCTCCTCCAAGTAACATATTTTATGCTCTATTGTTACTGAATGTCAGTCAGTTACGACTTTTCCCCTTGTAATCACCAGGAGTTTTGTCCAAACTGGAGTGAGGTTTATCATCAGCTTTTGCCCTTAGGACCTTCTTGACTAAGCTGGTTTATTGCCAAAAGACTCCATGTATGTTTGTTTTCTCTAATTTGTTGTGGGGAAAACCCAAACTTGGGATTTCTTTTTGTTAAGAATTCCTCTAACATTATTTTTTCTCCTCCCTCCCTTGTGCTGGGCTCAGCAGGCTTCAGCCACTGTGCGTGAAGAGCCTCGACGGCAAAGAAGTGATTCACCTCTCTGCTGGTGGCCATCATTCCTTAGCACTGACTGCCAAATCCCAGGTACAAGTAATTGTTGTCACTTCCTGCTTCTCTAGGACACAATCGTCACGTTTGGCGTTTTCTAGGTGGTGTTCTCTTTTGCTTCTAAACTTTTGTTTCCCTTTGTGGGAGGCAACTTGGAAGCAGTGTGGAATTCTATTTCTGCATGTACCATCAACATTCTGTTCAAAGATTACAGTGACTTGATTCATTGCATTCCATTTCCAAATGTGAGAAGGCAGTTTGAGAATATAGGAAGACAGTGGAAATTAGGGAAGTGATCCTTGGTACATGGACCTCATACCCTTGACTTGTGTGTGTTTGCACACGTGATGTGTTGTACGACTACAGCTCAGTATGTGTCTGTGTAGAAGCTTACGTTCTCACGTTGGGCTGTTTCTCGCAGGTGTATTCATGGGGCAGTAATATCTCTGGCCAGCTCGGTCACTTGAACTCCCCAACAACAGTCCCTCGTCTCACGAAGGTACTTTGTTTTCTGTGTTCTCCTTCCTTCTGTTTAGGATCCCTTATCCAAGTGAGTGCCCAGTAATTTCTAAAAACTGACCTTGTTTATGGTTTTATGTGCTGTACAGTAAGAGAGCCCTTGATTTCTTCGGCTCGTACTGTGAATACGATTGCTACTGAGCTTGTGAAAAATCTATCCAGGAAATACCTTATGGACTTCCACAGGTTTTGACCACCTTGAAGTTCTAAAATTGAGGAATGTGGCTGGTTGTATCTTCCTGTCAAATGTCACGGTTTCTCTGATATCAGTGTTGCAGCACTGAAAAGTGTTCCAGGGTATTTAAAAGTTTTATTGTAACCAATTGCTTGTAGCATTTTTAGCTTTGCTACACCATGACCATATTTGTTGTTCATATGTTTATTTCCAGAGCTGTTTTGGCAGTGGATTTCCCGTTTGTTTTGAACTTTTCACCACACTGGGTGAACAGTCAGATAATGATCTTTGGCTAGACCCGACCCTAACCAGTGCTTACTGGTGCCTGGCTTAGTGGAAAACTAGCTGCAGTTTTCCTGCTTAGGCCTTATGCAAATTAATGTGCAGCATGTTAATTGTTTCCCAAATGTATAGATTTCCTAGTTAAATGTAGAGGGGGGAATAGTGTTCCAACTTTAATCAGGTTCACCTGATGCCCACTGGAAAATAAAAGTGATTTATAAATGAAAGGCAAAAAGTCAGCCACTAGAAGACGACTGGAACAAGAGATGGGTTTGTGTATAAGCGAGACACTTGTTATGGGACACTGACGTTGAAAAACTGCCAGTTATTGCAATTCTTGTCAGGTGTCTTGTTTGCAGTGTGGTGAGCAGAGTTAAGTACTCTCCTCTCCTTCCAGCTTTAGGTGGTGATTTCTCATGTCTCTCCCTTCCTCATGTATTTCAGGGATGTGGTGATGGTGTTTGGAGTACAGCAGCAGGACTAGATTATTCCCTCTTCTTAGCTGACGAGGAAGACTTCCAACCTGGATTATACTACAGTGGCCAGGAGACAACAACAGAGAATAATTTGTATGAAAATAGCTGTACTAAGAGTCCAGTTTTGTTACTATCCTGTAGTAAGGTGAGTGGTACTTCCTCTATGTTAGTGTGAATCGTACTCATGCTTTTTGGAAATCCATAGTACTGGTGGCTCAGCTGACTTTGAGGGTGTCACTCAAGTGGCGATTCATACCAGTCAAATCAGAGACACAGCTTAAGGGGGGCAGAGAGGAGGCCTAATCAGTATTGTTCTCTTCCCTGCCTGCTTCTTGGTCTTTCCTACTGTTTGGGGGAGAAGGAGGTGTTTCCAGTGCGTCTGACCCATTTCCTGCCATGTGTGCAGGTTGCTGAAGCGCACCCTTGTGTTGTGCCCTTTTCCCCACAGTCTTCGTGTTCATTCGTGGCTGTTAGTGCTCTTCATTCTCCTCTTGTTTCTCAAGTGACTGACGGCCCTGCCTGCTCGATCCCAGTCCGCTTCCTATGTTGTTGGTGAGCGGGTAGAAGGTCCGAGTTCTGCACCATCTCCTTCCCTCCCCCTCCCTTTTTAAGGGGTGCAGAGGGATGGCTGAGCACAGGCACCAAAACGTGTGTTTTATGGGAGAGAGGAGGAGCCCCTGTGCAATTTTCTTCGTCAGGCAGAATCTCATCTCTACCTCGAAGTTGGCGTGAGGTGAGGGAGTGTGTGCTCTGACGGCACGCCCCCTTCCCACTTGTTTGATTTTGGACCAACCTGAGTGAAAGGTAACAAAAAGGAGGTGGTGAGGGCAGAAAGCAGCTCTTTGTCTCGGCTTTTCTGGGTCTCATCGCTACTTCCCCAGAGTGGAGTAGCAGCTGGAGAGGGGTTTTGTGGGGACAGGGAGTTGGACACTGGGTCCATGCATGTGCGCACATATGTGCAGGCAGACACACACTTTAGTCCTTCCATAAGACGGTTGCTACCCATTCCCTTCTCTTGCAGGGTGACCTGTAGGCTCTTGCACCCAGACCTGGCCTGTGGTTGCTAGCTGGACAGCTCTGGCTCAGTGTTTGTAAGGGAAATGGTTGCATGTGAACCAGAATTAGTGAGGAGCCACAGTGCATCAGTGCCCCTCCTGCTGACCTTAGAGAAGAATTTTGGTTCCGACTACTGTGGAAAGCAAATGCTGACTAATATCTGCACTAATACCACCTGTGTTAGTGTAGTTATTAGTGGTAGTCCCATTTAGTAATACTGTAATATTACTCTTAACAGTAAATTGACTTCTTTCAGGTCCAGAAAGAACTATATTTCAGAGCACAGTCATAATATTAAAGCCTTGTTATTCTCACTTCCTAATTACTAGGAGAAATAGCTGAAGTAATGTTACTAGTTCATGTCAGCGTTGTTGATATAAGCATGAAGTATATGACAAGTCTGGAAGTGACTGAACTTAAGGTCACTGTCTCTTAAACATGGAATGGTTGTATGAGTCGCCTTAATGCTCTATTTGTTGTCTTTTAGGCTCTGTCAGTACCAGGAAAATGAACAGCATTGACTATAAATGTTTCCTCTGCTTTTATCATTCTTGTATTAAGCCAGCATTGACTGGATTGTCTGTCACTGTAGGTAATTAATACTTATTGTCACCTGGTGCTCCTAAAGATAGGCTTTATTCCGCATCATTCTTTTTTTAAGTCGGAGTGTAAACAAAAACATTAAAGCTGCTCTCTTTTTCTTTCCTCTCTCTCACCTTTCAGATAGGGTACGTAAGCAATGTGATAGCTGGTGGCGACAACTGTTTGGTCTTAGTAGACAAAAACGTAATGGGATATATTGCCAGTTTGCATGAGTTGGCTTCTACTGAGAGAAGGTTTTATGTCAAACTGAGCGAGATCAAATCTCAGGTTCTTAGACCTCTTTTAGGCTTAGGTAAGAACTTATTTTAATATTTTCTTTGATATTATTTCCTCTGTGTTCTACAACAAATTTACTTATGCAAAATGTAAAAATAATTATATATTTTAAGATAAAGCTATGGTCTTACTCTTCTCCCCTGTTTGGCTGAACTTTTGAAATACACCTGCGTTTTGACATCTGCATTATGTTCTTCGTATTTGCGCTTTCCTGGCTGTTTCACTTGAAGTAACTTAATTATTTGAGCTGTGTTATTCTAAAATTGGTGAATTCCTGATTCTGGATAACGTAGCCATGTGGTGAAATTGCCAGCAAAACATCTAAACAGCACCTTGGGGTAATTCTCTTTATCAATGGTGCTGCTCTTTCATAAGGTGAGCTAAATTGCTTTCTGGTCTGTTACAGATAATTTGGGCAATGCAAATACAATCCAGTTGTTGCAGGAAATGGCCAGCAGGTTCAGCAAGCTGTGCTATCTCATCGGTCAACATGGAGCTTCTCTAAGTAGCTTTCTTCACGGAGTAAAAGAAGCCAGGAGCTTGGCCATCCTGAAGCATTCCAGTCTATTTTTGGATAGCTACACTGAGCAAGTATCCAATTCTTTCTCATCTTGAGTCTCTGCAGGCGTAACCTACTGACCACAACAAGCCCTGAGTTAGGGGAAAGTAAGGGAAGCTACAGAAGGTACTGTGGTGCAAATGGTGTTCTTGCAATTTAAAGCGTACTGGGAGTTTTACACAAAGCAATTGAGCATTGAGCTGTACGTTTCAAAGTTTTTGCCCGTGGAGCACACTGGGCAGTTTTGGCTTCCCTAATGTAAAAGTCTGTGTGCAAACCCTTCTTTGGTTGCTGCATATATATCTGTAAGCAATGACGGATTTGTCACTTAGTGGTAAGGACCTTCTGTTATAATGTAATAGTTACCATGGCTCGGCTGCTCAGGAAAGCTACCTTGGGGGTTTATTGTGGTTACAACATGCCTTTTTTATGCATCATTACCTAAAAATTGTTTCCCAGAAGAACGGTTGTTCTGCCCTGATATCTGCTAAATAGCTAGCATTACACCTTCACCCAAAAGACAGAGCTGCTTTAGTGCCTAGAACTAAGTCTGGATTATCCTGGTTATTTTTATTAGCTTAATGCTTTTGGGAGAGGAAGTCTATGCAGTCACATTTGCTGTCTCTCTCCCCAGTAACTGTTGTAGTTGCTGGATCATTGCATCCAAGTGTAGCAAAAGTCACTTCATACCTAATACCTACAGGCTTTTGTGAAAGATACTGGCTTGACAGAGGGGAGAATCTAAAAAATGTAGTCTTGGTTACTAGACAGCTCGGTCTCTAAGGGAACAGAATTTCAACAACATCAGCTTCAGTAGGTATGCAGTAGCACTTTGAATGTGCAGCTAGTTGTGCTTGCTTCTAACACAAGCTACCACTTTTACCAGGTCAGTGGTAAACTTATGCCCTATCACCCGAAGGGAAACGTTCTTTTCCATTTATTAAATGGATTGTTCTTAACTGTAAACATGAATTTTTTTCTCCCTTTCTTAGTCTTTGACCTCAGTGTTTCTTGTAACCTGGATTTCCAGAACTGGTTCTCATTACTCAGATTAGAAGGGTTTCTTAATTTCTTTGTCCTCCCTGTCAAAGACTGGAACACATGATTTCTGTTCTCGTTATTGCCTGTCTTCTGCTCTCCCTCTTCTTGTTGTAATGCTTTACACCTTTGTGTACGGCATCAGAACCTACACCTGCTCCTCAGCGTAGTGCCTTGAGCATCATCCAGGGATCCATCAGGCAGCATAAGTATTGTCTGTTAATTGGGCTAAGCTGAGGCCTCTTCCCCCGGAGAAAGCTGACTCTTTTCAAATGGTTCTTTTTTGGTAGGGGAAGATTGAAAGGTGGGACGTTGAATAGCAGGAAAAGAGAAATTTCCACCTTGAGCAGAGTTAGAGGCTAGCAGCATAAAACTGCTGAAGCTGAAGGCCTGTTCTGTACGTGGCCAAACTGAGGGAGAACAAGCAAAAACATCCAGTTTTGTTTGTGAAGTAAGCCCTCTGCGTTGTGCGTACGGCTGCAGGGCTGTGGAACAGCAATGCATGTTCTGTCCTCCGCGTTGAGGTGAATACTAAGCGTTCCAGTGACGCTGGGTGTTTGGTTTTAATCTTTTCTCAAGCACGTGGATTACATGTCTAGTGAAAGATGTTACAGATCTCGGTGGTGAACTGTTGGGAACTACAACAGATGCTATTTCCAGGCATATTCTTATTTTGTAACAGAAGCTCTTTCTTCCCCGTTTCAGGTATTGTACTTCAGTAACAAATTTCCTGGTAATGGGAGGATTTCTGCTCCTTGCCAAGCCAGCAATGTAAGCATTTACCATTTTCTGGAGTTTTTGATCAACTAGCAAAGAACTGTACTTTAAGGAGCTGTGTGTGTATGTAGTAATGAGCGTGCAGAGACTTGGTCTCTGCTTACTTGACACCAACACCTTTTCCATCAGTTGAAGAAAAGGCTACTCCCTCTCAACTGCGATAATGTGGGTTAAAATGCTGTTGAATGACTTCAGTCACTTGATCTCAAAGGTGGAGGAAGGAGGAAAAAAGCATAAATTCTTGTAAGTTCCGTGAATGAAATGTAAATAGAATTTGGGCAATGATTTTTTTGAAAGCCTAGTTATGAGACATTTTCAGCATCTCTTCAGTGCCTGTTAGCCTTTTATTCTTCTAAATGCTGCTGTCAAGAAAATACAGACCAGCAAACTTTTAAGAATTAATAAGTCTAGATAATGTGAATTCACTTTTGTTTGATTTATTTAAGTTTATGGAAGTGTTTTAAAGTGATGCAAAAATACCATTTCTGCATGTGTATCTTCTGCCTCTCAAGGTTGCTTTACTCTATTTCATGCATAGCTGCTCTTAAATGTGAAGAAGGAAGTTGTACCTTAAGGCCTGAGACAGTGTATTTGAAGTTGATAGATCATAAAATAAAGCCTCTTTCTCCTTTCAAAAGTAATTTTGAAATCAAGTAAAACTCTGGTGCTGTGAAGCTGTTGAGATGAGGGTCTTATTTTAACTCATCAGAGGAACTGCCAGCCAGCCTGCTGCCTTCCCTAAATTCCTGTAGTCTGGGAGTAATTCTGTTTATGGAGCACTTTGAATGTAGTGTACACGATGGTACTGGAAGTTCTTTGAAACACCAGGGTACCTAATGCCAAGGATCTCCGGCACCTGAGCACCAGTGCCAAAGAACAAATACAAAATCCCACTGCAGAGAGCATCTTTCTGCACTGGTCAAGATGTGTAGGCAACCTTAGTTCAAGTATAAGCTTATTTATAATTACTGGGTGCTGAAATTACTCGGAATTCTTCACATTCAGTTGTCACTGTCAGGTGTCACAGCTTCTCCTACTGCAACCAGGGTCTCATTGGGTGAAGGAGACTTTTTCAGGTTCTGAAACATCAGGGAGTAGGTGCCTTGGTTCTGTGCTGTTATTTGCAAAGGGAAGTCAAGATTATCTTGGCTAATGATGCATTTTGCCCCCTCCCCGAAGGGATGCTGTCCTAGTCAGTGGTTAACGATGTCAGCCTGTCTGTTAGGGATACTCTGCGATAGGATGCGTTAGGGGTAGTCGCAACCCATTTGACGTGGTAGCCTCAGCAGAAGCCTCCAGCGTTGGCAGTTGTTTTGCGCATTCCCTCTGAAAGAGTAGATGAGCTATACTCAGTGTTAGGAAGCTGTTATTTGACACTTTCCTACAGGCAGCTCTGTGTGAGCATCTCAAAGCACTTTAAAAATGAAAGCATTCTGATGGTTAAATTTCAAATTAAGAAATTGGTCTTTTCTCTGAAGAAGACTTTCTTGTTCAACAAGCCTTAGGAATAGGGTTCTCGAATCTCATTAGCAGACCTAGACAGGTATGTTGTTTTGATGTGTTAAATGGCATCTACTGATCATGTAGAATCCTTCGGGACCCTGCTGTGCAAATCTCTGATCTGTTTTGATGTCCTTGGGGCCTGCTTCCTCAGCCTCACCTGATTCTTGCAGCTTGTGGTTTAAGTGCTTCCCAGCTGGATGTGTCTTTATGCAGATGTGTCATGTGCCAGCACACGGATATGGTGAGGGAGAGGGAAAAGTAGGTTTGTGTTCCTTTTAACGAAGAAATCCTGGGTTTGTGTGCTAATGCGTTGTCTTCAGAATCATTTCCCTCTTCTTCTCTGAACTAGATTAGTTCTCCCTCTTGGAAATCAGACTGAGGATTGAACAGATTTCCTGCCTTTCTTTGAGGTAGGATGTAATTTTTCTAGTTAGGGGAATAACCGGTCAGTTGCCTTGAACAGCAGGGGTGGGGAAGAGATTATTTGGGTCTATTTAGGGAAGCGCACTGGAGCAAAGTTAAGATTCTTTCAGGCCGCCTTGTATGAATCAACAGGGGTGGAAACTTCCTACCCTTAACAGTAAGGGGAAGTCAGTCCACCTGTTGGCTCTACTATAATGAGGTGATAAAGGGGAAAAAGTTACTCTCCAGGTGGGGCAAGTTACTCAACTTTCTGTAACCAGTCTAATGACTGAGCATGTGAGAGTAGAAGTGTGAAAGTCCCGTGGTGCAGTTAGACTGTTGCTGTACTGCTGTTGCTGTGTCTGTATTGCTGAACATCCTTAAACTACTTTGGGAATAGCTTAAGAAGCGTGCAGTTGCCTTATGATAATCCCAAAAGGGGCATTCTGTGCTCACTGATACGGAACATCACTGATGTCCTGCCATGTTTTTCTTCTCTCCTCCCTCTGCTCCCCAATGGCCCCACCTTTTAGAGACTTCTTGAGTAAAAACCAGGAGCTGTTAGAGAAGCTGTCTGAGAAGAATGAGGAAAACCTCCAGCTGGTGGAAGTTCTGAATGCTCTGTTTTTCATGCCATTTGGACGACTTCATAATTACGCTAGAACTCTGCTAAAGCTTGCCACCTGTTTTGAAGTGGTAAGCTGCATTCCTTACCTGTACCTGAATAAACATACACGTGCAACTTACAGCTCGGGAGTAACTCTGTGAGGCAAAGGCAGGTAATGAGGAATTGCTTAGTCCTCAGAGCAGCAGCCTCAGCCTTCCCTTTGCCCTAGGGAAGCTCAGGCGCGTTTATCTCTGCCATCTTGCACCGCGCCTGCACAGATCGTGTGACAGGGAGAAACTTGTTACCCTGCCAGAACTTGTTTGTGTGCCTGAGTGCTTAATTGTAAATATATTATTTTGACGTTTGCCTGTTGCTTTTCAGTTCCATCTGGCCTCGTTAACGTAGCAATCCTTGGCTGTAATGCTACTAAAAATGCTACGTGTATGTTAGGTAGACACTTACCCCTCATTTAGATGTACATAATTGCTTTCTTTTGAAATAAAAGATGACTAAACAGGAACAATGACTATATTGGGAAAAATGTACAAGTAGTTATTTAAAGTATCACTCCCACAGCTATTAGCACTACTTTTGCTACAGCTTGTTAAGCTGCAAGAAGGTAGATCATGTAGCCGTATATTACTCGTTCTCCTCTTAACCACAGTGGAACTTGTGTGATTTTAAAACCTCCCAGCACACCAACAGAACATGTGACTGAGACAGTAACTTGGCCTCGCTGTTACTCGGTTAATCAGGCCAACTGTCATGCATTTGGTGCCAATTTAATCAAGTGAGCAGCTTGGTTAGTGCTGGTGGTACAGGTGTTCAGAAACACTCAGGTCTGGCTTACCTCGTGCCCTGCAGGCATCTCCAGAATACCAGAAGCTACAGGACTGTAGTTCTTGTTATGAGAGCCTTGCTGTCCATCTTAACAGAAAAAGGAAAGAAGCAGAATACACTCTTGGCTTCTGGAAGACCTTTCCTGGGAAAATGACGGTATGACGACATGTCAGCATCTCTTGCTGTTAGCATTACACCCCGTGTCTGTTACTGATGCTACTGCCCCAGCTGCACTTCCCGTTTTTCTAACTGGTGTTGCTGTAGAACCCTTGACTTGAAGGGCTGGGCCTTTGCTACAAAAGACACACAGCACCGACCTTGTCATGAGCAGTGAGAAGTACGTAACTTTGTTTTTAACCCTACCTGTAGGATTCCTTGCGGAGGCCAGAGCGCCGTTTAATCTGTGAAAGCAGCAATCGGGCGCTGTCCCTACAGCATGCTGGAAGATTCTCTGTAAACTGGTTCATCCTCTTCAACGATGCCCTGGTACATGCTCAGGTAAGCCAGCTTGTATCCCAGAACGAAACCTCTCGGCTTCGAACAGCATGCCCTGTTTTGGTACAGTGAAGATGGGGTTTTGCACCATTCACCGCAGTGTTCCTTGAACAAATAAAAAAGGGATGTTTTGTCATGTTTACAAATAAATTTGAGATTACATGCTTCTTAAATGTTTGATTGCTGTGTCTGGCATGGTTTCTGTTGGCTGTTTCTTGGAGCAAGGTGCATATAAGGAACCTGTAATGCTCAGTTTTCCCCAGCCCTCAAAGAAAGGGAAAAAAAATGTTGAGAAAAAGCCTGGGGCCGGGCTAACGGATCTGTGCTCAGTGACGTTTCCCTTCTCTTGGCCTACAGTTTTCAACGCACCACATTTTCCCCTTGTCCACGCTGTGGGTAGAAGCTCTTTCAGAAGAAGCTGGTAACGTGTGAGTATTCTCGCTCGTGATGCTGAAATGGATGTTGTGGGAGGGAGGCTGTGTACTTTGTACCCAACTGTTGTAAACCAGGAGCGGAACAGGCTGGGTGCAATCATGTCTACTGCTCGCTCTTGTTTCAGAAAGCTAATTGTATTTCTGTGTCTTTAACAAACCAAACACGTTGTCTAAACACTGTAAAGAACGAGGTAGCCCAGAGAAAAGGGAGTAGTCTTTCCTGCTGCTCGTTTTCCCTGCTGACCGGCTATTACAGTGAGTGCTAGCTGGGGTGGGGGAGGGAAGGGACCAGATTCAGGCCCTAAGAAACCTTGCCTTTCGCAGGATGAAATTTCACTAGATTAAAACAATTTCCCCCCTCCTGTGTAGGAATGGATTGAAGATTATAACACCCGAAGAACAGTTTGTTCTTGTTTCTTCATCACCACAGGAAAAGGTAGGCAAAGCTACACATTTTTCATGGTTTCAGTGGCATAAATGAGTTTTCCTCACCTGCTATGAA
>NW_010262196.1:28675-43722 GCF_000690775.1 Eurypyga helias | reverse complement strand
GTATGACCTCGGCATTCCCTCAGAATGAAGTCTTCCTTCAGCTGGGTGTGCAGGATGACTGTACGCGGCGCCTGACTGCAGCAGCGCTCTGTTCTACACCGCTGTGCTGGGAGCGCAAAGGAGGGGGTTGCAGTTGCCGTGATGCTGAGATGCGGTGCCAGGCCAGATGTTAGCTAAATGCTGTGATGAAACACTTTCTGTTTCAGACCAAGTGGCTGAGGGCAATCAGCCAAGCAGTGGATCAGGCCCTCAGAGGGACTTCTGACTTCATTCTTTATGGGGCTGGTGGGAATGTGCCAAGACAGGAACCTCCTATTTCTCGCAGTGCCAAATACACCTTCTATAAGGACCCCCGATTTAAGGATGCCGTTTATGACGGGAGATGGCTTTCAGGAAAACCCCATGGCAGGTAAAAGCGTGTGAACGTAACAGATGAAAACAAAACAGGGTGGTTGCTGTGTCAATAAGTAGGGTCACTCAGAAGTTATTTGGGAAGTGTGAAGTGAATGGATTGTCTTATACACGTGCATGGCTTTATTTCTTCCAGGGGGATCCTAAAGTGGGCAGACGGAAGAGTGTACTCTGGGACTTTCCGGACTGGGCTGGAGGATGGGTAAGATCCTCTCACTACCTGTGGAGCCAGAGGGCAAGAAATACCTTTGGTTGTAGGAGATAACAGTGAAAACCTGTTAATGAAAGGTGTGGCAGTGAAGCTTACTGACTCAGTTGTGTGTGTTAACAAGATGCAGATGTACATTGATACACAGATAATCTGTCATTTACCCGGAGGTGTGCTAGTTGTTGGCACAACAGACTCTGCAACCGCAGTCAAAAACTGAAACTAACTGAGGTGACCAGCAGTAGGGTGGAGCAAGGAAATGGTAAAACATCCAGGGAGAAAGAATGGGTGGGTGGGTGTAAACTCTGAAACAGAGGAAGCCAGTTGAAAAGTCTGCGGTCAGTTTTCTGCTGTACAGGTAAGGATTGCTTTGTGTTGCAATATTCTTTCAAAAGTGCTGGTGTGTGTTTATCCTTCTGGAAGGTGCAGTGCCTTTCATACAATGTAGTGATGCAGCTTGGCTAATGCTTTCCTTGCTGCATCTCTTGTAGAGCAAGGGTTTGATAATTCAGGAAGGAGGCAACAAAATTGTGATTCGGGACTTCAGGGTTTGGGTGGAAAATCCAAAACTAATCATAGAATCATAGAATTCTATGTCATGTCAACCTGTACAACCAGACCAGAGCTTTGGTCGTTTGTAACTTAGAGTAAGTGCGACTAGCCCTGGTCGTTGGAGATGGAAATATTGCAAACAAATCCCCAGCAGAAATAAATGGATTGGTATCTGGCTGTAAGTGCTAGGATTATCAGATGCATGTATCTGGATTGCTGTACTGAGAAATGTGTCTCAGGTAAATGGGACCTGCTCTTGTCTCAGCACACGACAACAGTAGTGTCTTGTTGGGGTAGACACGCTCTCAGAAGAACCTTCGTTACCTGGATTTTAAATTCCCCAGGAGATTAAATCAATAAATAAAAGCTGTGTCTCGTTCCTGGGCATACTGACATTGTGAACAGTTCTGTGCCACCATTGGAGTGTGATCAGAAGCTAGCAGGTTGTTTTTAAATACTCTGCAGCAATGTATGTTCTCGTCTTTCCTAGTAATAAAGGTGTACTTGAATTGTCAGTACTTGAGGAAGGCAGCAAAGGTAGAAGCAGTCTTAGGATGTGAGATTTGTGGTCTTTAGAAAGCTGAGAAAAACGCTGTGGGGCGATAGAGAGGGGAATACTTAACACGCCACAGTCAAGCAGGTGAAAAGCAGTATGGACTGACCTGCCCTAGTGATGCTGGGATTCCTGCTTTCTCTTCTAAAACAACTAAAAAATGGGTCTGTAGGTTGAGATGCGCTAAAATAGCGTAGAGCGTTCTGATGTTAGGCTGGGTTTGTGAAGAGTGCCTGTTTCTAACGCAACGTGCTGGCATTACAGCTGCTTGTGTTCCGTTTCTGTGCACTGATAGGTACGGCGAATACAGAGCGCCAAACAAAGCCCTGAATAAGGATGACCATTACGTGGGGTACTGGAAGGAAGGCAAAATGTGTGGGCATGGAGTCTACAGGTACCGTGTAGCACTTGTCATCTGCAGCACAGGAGGGAGCACGGGGCTGATGCCCTGGCACCCTGCGTACCAAGCCTCAAGCGCTTGTTAGATTTCTCACTTGTGACTATAGCTTGGCTCATCTGCTGCTTTGCTGTGGGTAGATTGCTGACGTGCTTACCTGTGCTGTGTTCCGCTGCTCATGTCTATTCGAACGTTGGTACCGCCTTTCAGTAATGGAGGGTTCCTTCTTCTGAGACGGATGTAACCTCCAATGGCTTTGCTTGCCGGGGGGAGAGTGGCTTTTAAACAACGAAGCATCGCAAGGCGTGTATCAAAGGCTCACCTCTATCCCAAATACTCTTTGACTATAGTTACTGCTTGCTGTGGCTGTAGTGTAATTCCTAGAAGAGAGGGTTGAGCTGTTTGGGGGGGGGACACACGCCAGTAAAATAAACAACAAACAAACAAAACACCCACCTCCCCCACTACCACCCCCTAACCACCACCGTGCCCCTTGCCACCCCAAAAAAACCCACCTGAAAAACACCCAAGCAACCAAACACAACAGAAAAGGAGATTCAGGACGCTTACACTCTCGTTACAGCTATGCTACTGGTGAGGTGTACGAAGGGTGTTTTCAGGACAACATGCGCCACGGGCACGGTCTGCTACGCAGTGGGAAGCTGACCTCCTCCTCTCCCAGTATGTTCATCGGGCAGTGGACAGTGGATTTTTAGGAGAGCGGTTACGGAGTTTTCGATGATATCACCAGGTAACGCTTCAGTTCCACAAAGCTCTGAATGCTGGTACGACAGCTGCAAAAACAGCAGGAAAGGGTTTGGTCTGTTGGTAGCAGTAGTAGTGCATATCTGTGGCTTTCTTCCCTTATACTATGCTTTCTGGGTTGACAATCTAAAGAATTTGGCCTGGAGACAGCTTTTTGGTGCCGCTTCTGGAGTAAATATGGGGGTTTTGGTTTGCTTTGTTTTTCCCTGCCTTGCTCTCCTATCCTACTCCTGCCTGAAAGCTGTCGCTGACTATGGCACCTTGCTGGGGTATCTTGTGGTGGTGCTGAAAGCTGCAGGGGTCACGTGGAGAGTGCTTTTCATCTCAGGCCTACAGGACTGGGTTGTTCAGTAGAGGACTAGGCAAATTTCAGCTCATGCTCCAGTTTTCCACTGACTGACTTTGTGAAGATACTTTCTCTCAGGGTAGATTAGTGAAGTAATAGTCTTGGAAACAGAGCTGCTCTAAATAAATACTGTCTGAGCACAAAAGCCTAAAATAAGCTTTTTACCTCTTTTGTAAATAACCTAAATATCAGGTAGATGGCTGATGCAGCATCCCCTTTCAAATGCATCTTAAATCTCAGATAAAGCTGATCCAGATCCACTAACAAGTTTCCCTGCTTATGTGCTGCAGCTACTGCTCACATCCCTTTGGACAGGAGCTGAGCTGAACTGGGCTTCAGCATTGTTTCAGATCATCAGGAACAGCTTGGTGGATGTGGCCAGTTGGTAATGGGAATTGTCAAAGGGAAGTTCACTCTTTGACAGAAATAAATTTAAGTGTGTTATTTCCATGAAGCTGGTGAAACCAGATTGCCCAGTCCTGAGGCAAGAGCTGTATGACTCTCATAGAGGTTTCTGTAATGGTCGAATACTGCACTAGAGCCAAAGAAAGGATGTAAATATATCACATGGACTGTATTCTTCCTCCTTTGTTTCTCTTCAGAGGAGAAAAGTATATGGGGATGTGGCAAGATGACCTCTGCCAAGGCAATGGTGTTGTGGTTACTCAGTTTGGACTGTATTACGAAGGGGCCTTCAGCACCAACAAAATGATGGTGAGTTGAACACCGGACACTGTGCCATAGGGACTCTTCCTCCAAGTGTGGTCGCTTCCTGGGGTAGGTGAGTGGCGACGCTGTGTTAGGCTGGTCAGACCTTCCGTTCTTCTAACCTTCTGTTGTCCTGCTCTGTTTTCCCTAGGACTACTTCAGAAACTGCTTTTAAAAAAACCCATATCTGCTAAGAATTAGTAACAGGTTTTTCAGTGCATCTTTAGATCTGCAGTCTGGCCTTCTGCTACAATTACTGCTTTGTGGTGTTTGTGATTCTCTTTCCAGGGGACTGGAATTCTGCTTTCTGAGGATGATACAGTCTATGAGGGGGAATTTTCAGATAACTGGACTCTGAGTGGAAAGGTTGGCATTACAGTTGTCACTTGTAAACTGCTTACAGCTTAAAAAAAGGGGGGGGGCAGCTCTTTCCTTATAACTTTGGTGCCAGTGGAATTCAGTTAAATGTTTTGTTATCTTCTATCAAGGGAACACTGACCTTGCCAAATGGAGATTATATCGAAGGTCTCTTCAGTGGAGAATGGGGATCTGGGATAAAAATCACAGGAACCTACTTCAAACCGAGCTTGTATGAGAATGAGAAGGACAAACCTAAAGCCATGTGAGTGGTGAATAAGAAATAACCTCTCCTATGGTTCAGTAGTACAATACTGCCTCTCTTCAAAGGCCAGTTTAAAATACTTTTTCCAAAGAAACAGTGAGATTTGTAAAGCATTCTTCCTTCTTCCTTCCTCTCCCCTCCTGCCTAGGAAATAAGAAAAACCTTCTTTATAGCTGCTGTTGCTTTAGTTACTGCTTGAATATGCCAGTGACAGTATGAAGCCACAGGACAGCTGCCATGCTGCAGGCTCTGATATTTTTTTATTCATAAGTGAACCAACTATTAGCACCTGAGTTTGCAGCTGCTGGTGACTTCTGAGGTACTGAGAGACTAATTTGAGTGATTAAGTCAATCACAGAGCGCTCTGCTTTCTAATTCAATTACCAACAGAAGAATTGGCAATGTGTCTCTTAATAATGCCAGCGGGGGTGCATTTGGGCAGAATTAGCTCGCTATGACACCTCTTCGAAACAGTACATAAGAAAATAGAACAAAAAACTGCTGAATTGCAGAAAAGAGCATTTTAGCACCTTGGCCAAGATGATGCTGAGAAGTATCTGTATAGCCCTGTTTATAGCAGATGTGTTAGGGCAGTTTGCCTAATTGTCTCCGTGGAGAAAGCACTGTCTTAGTTAAGCCATAACAGATGCCTTTGAGTAGGAGACTTTGAAGTAAATTTAAAGACCTGTGGGTGAAATTTCAGTGTTTGATAGCACTGTATACTGGCTTGCAATAGGTGTAATCGTACAGGATTCAGTATCCTCAGAGCTTACTCCCAAATTTCAGATTAAAATGGAAACACAGCTCTAATGTTTTTACCCAGTTTACTTCTCAGTGCGCTTCCTGAAGCGTTCACTGGTGATGTCTTTTGACAGTGCTGCCGCCTACGACAGGATGCTTTTTTTTCTGAACTGAACACTTGCAACCTCAGCAGCTGTCTGCTTTTTACCCCAGTGGGGAGTCTATGAATAAATGCATGTACCTGTTTGCCAAGAGAGGGTTTCATCTAGCCTTTTTTAGGCTCTCTTGAAGTTGAAAAACCTTCTGGTATAATTTGTGAAAAGGCCTAGAGCCTAGTTTTTCTGCTCTCTGAAACTGGAAGCTTGGGGAAACACCCGTGTTGCTAGTTCTCATCTCAAACGTGGTGGAGAAAGCATCAGTGGTAGGTCTGACTTCTGACACTTGATTTGAATGAAGATAGCAAGTAAAATGATAATATAAATATAATGATGATAAAGCAAGTAAATGCTGTCAGGGTTATGAAAGCTTTTTGAAGCACAAAATGTCATCGTATGTCAGAGATCTCTGCATCTATAGGGGAAACCACAGTTCCTGATTTTCCTTTTGGCTATGGAGGATCCCTGAGCACTGGCTGTCAGTGGAAAGATGCCTGAGCTGGTTTTACTCTCTCCAGCGCATCGCTATCACGTCATGCAGCATCGTTATGTGGATGCTACACTAGGGGCAGAAACCATTTATCTGGGTAGCTATGCTGTGTGTACATTCCAGAAGAGTGGGATATTTGGGATGCTTTTGTACTACATCCTTGCTATGTGAATGTGTCCCGAGCCTTCTGAATGAATACCAGTGGCGAAGGTAAGCCCAGTTGAGTGCAGTGCATCCTGTTTTCTTGGAAATCAAACCCCAGGCCTTTTTGTGTTTAAACAAACCATTTCCTGGAACGCTACAAGAAAGAGTAAGACTGACTTGTCTAATAGAATAAGGTTTGTAGTTGTTCCCACACACAGGTATTAAAACCATTTTCATCCTGTAATGTTGGGTTACGTGGATGAAAGTATGTTAGTTAGCAAGGGAAAAAACTAAGGATAAGTATAACTTTTTGTAAGTTCCCTTAAAAAGGTGTTGAAAGCCAAGAGATCAAACAGCAGGTTCTAGGTTTAGTCTTAGTGATGAACTTGGCTCACAGTAGAGGCTGGTAAGTAAACAGCTCTGGGCAAAATAGTACGAGAGATGAGAGCCACAGTAGCCGTAGGTGGTTTTCAGAGCTGAGTGTCGTTTTGCAACTGTTTGACCTGTAACAGCTTAACTGGTCGTTTTATTAGGCGGAAACTTGGGATCCTGTCAGTGCCTCCGGATGAGAAATGGAAGGCAGTATTTGAAGAGTGCTGGAACCAGCTTGGTTGTGAGAGCCCGGGCCAGGGGGACAGATGGAAGGCTTGGGACAACATTGCGGTGGCCCTGACCACCAACCGACGGCAGCACAGAGACAGGTTGGTTCCTAGAGAATGGAGTCAGCAAGGTGAAGAAAGTGTTGAGAAAGAAACTGGGATTTCTGCCCTAGACTAAAGACTCCAACTGCAACAGTTCAGCTGAAACCAGAACAAATCAGAACTTTTAATACTCTTCACTAGAAACCCTTTTGGGGACGTAGTGATGTTTACAATGAGTTTGTTAGCTTCAGGGCTGCTTTTTCCTACTGTATGTCTCATCAATAATCTGTCTGATGTCTGTGTTTTTGTTTTTTTTTTTTTATACCTGCAGCTCAGAATTACTGAGCCGCTCACATACTCAGACACTGGAAAGTTTGGAGTTCATTCCACAACACATTGGTGCCTTCACCCTGGAAAAATATGAGAACATAAAAAAATATCTGATAAAGGTATTGTGACTCTCCAAGCTGACATAGCTTGTTGGTAAGGCATGATGTCAAGCTCACTTTCTAACAGCTTTCCTTAATTCCTTCCATATTTCCACTCTACGTGTTGTATTCATTCATGCTTGCTCGTAACTTCCAAATTTATTGACTTAAACCCCACAATTAAGACTAAAATGGTTATATACCTAATGGATAGAACCTTTAAGTCAGTGTCTGCTCAGTTACTGCTTTAATTCTTAGACACTGGATTCTGGCAAAGCACCTCGAAATACTTGCCAATTAGTGCTTGTTAATTTTAACAGTACTGGGCAGATGACTTGTCCAAGTAGCAGCACAAGTTCTTGTACAGCCTTGACTCCTCTGAGCTGTATTCAGCCAATACATAAATTCTAAAATCCAAATGGCCATTTGTTAAATATAACTAATCTTTGGATGTATTTGCAGTATTTTTTTCAAAGCCTGTTTTTGGATCTCTCACCCATTTCTCTTGAATTCCTCTTGTTTTTTTGTCTGGCACTGACCCATCTGACTGGCCAGTTGATATTTTTCCCCTCAGGCCTGTGATACTCCTCTCCATCCGTTGGGCAAGCTGGTGGAAACGCTGGTAGCTGTCTACCGAATGACCTACGTTGGCGTCGGAGCTAATCGACGATTACTGCAGGAGGCTGTGAGAGAGATAAAGTCCTACCTCAGGCGCATCTTCCAGTTGGTCAGGTAATGGGATTCTGATTTGCAAGTCAAACTACTGCTGATTTAAAGGTGTCTGATGTACTGAAACTGCCCAGTGGTCATGCAGTCCAAGAGTGCCAGTACCCCTACTTTGCTTTAGGGGCTGCTTATATTTCCTTAACCCCCTTAGTCTTGCATATTCAGTCAAAATATGAACATCAGAATCTTTAGTGTGTATTGCATCCTCCATTGCACTTCAAAATACAGCTGTAGGAAGCTCGCTGTGAATGTGGATTTCCAGTTTAGCACCTCTGGATATCCATGCTGTGAAAAGTCAGCGTTCAAAGGGTCTGAAGGACAGCGAGGACGGGGACTTACAGTGTATTCCACTGAGGTTCTTACCGACATGGATGAGCAATGTTCCTATCAAGTGTTTGCTTAAATTCTTGAGAAGAAATTACAGCTTTAATTGGGTCCTGCCAACCTGAAAGCAGAAATGCTCCCAATCCGTAACCGTTAAGCCTTGTCTGGGGGCAAGTGATGTCAAGGTAGGAAAGGTATCTTTGGCATTGGAGGGGTTGGCCTTCCTGAGTTTTCTTCCAGGTCTGCGGTGCTGTACGTCTCTTAGCTGTGCTGCCTTAG
Source organism: Eurypyga helias (assembly GCF_000690775.1). NCBI lineage: Eukaryota > Metazoa > Chordata > Aves > Eurypygiformes > Eurypygidae > Eurypyga > Eurypyga helias. The sequence goes on along the minus strand of NW_010262196.1, from coordinate 35,232 downwards.
TCCACCATGTAGTATTTCCTCTCCAGGCTTGCCTTACGTGCTGTGACCCGTAGAAACTTGGTGAAATGCACTCATGATGTCGGGTGTGTTGCTGTTTAGGTTCTTGTTTCCTGATCTCCCGGAGGAGGGCAGCACAATTCCATTTCTGGCAACAGAGACCAAGGGAAGGCGATCGTTCTGCAGTGGGAAGTCCGACTCCAGATCAGAATCTCCTGAGCCAGGGTACATAAAGGGGAAAAACCCTGAATTAATGAAGGCTTCATTTTATTTGTTTGCTGTTTTCTCCTGGGTGGGAAAGATAAGCACATATTTGGCTGATGGATATTTTTTCCCCTTTGGTTCTGATGACAGATTCTGACAAGCCAACTTCCCTGCGATGGTTGCAATAAGCATTTCACCCCTGTTCATGCAGGGCTGCTTTACTTAAGCCCAGACTTTTGTCTGTTGTGGATAAACAAGTTCAGGCTTAGGCCTGGGCTTCAGAAAGTTATCTGGGATGTGAGCACTGGGGGTAATGCAGATCTGGGGCACGTATACTGCATTGCAAATAGCCGGGCACATGGCGCTAACCCTCGAGTCTGGCATTGTCCTGTCCACAGCAGCCTCAGGTGGGCTCAAAACAAGGAAGAGAGATGAGCAGAGAGGTGCCAGGGGCCTGTGCCAGCAGCGTCAGTAGGCGCCTCGCGTTCTGCCTTCCCTCCTAGGCTTACAGCTGCCTCTGTGGTTTTTTCTTTTCTATAGCTATGTGGTAACCAGCTTCGGCTTGCTGCTCCCTGTGTTACTGCCACGACTCTATCCTCCTCTCTTCATGCTGTATGCCTTAGACAATGAGCGCGAGGAAGATGTTTACTGGGAATGTGTTTTACGTCTAAACAAACAAACTGATATGGCCCTTCTGAGTTTTCTTGGAGTGCAAGCGTGAGTATGCTTCAACAGTAAAACAGAACTTATGGCATGCAGTTAGGTAAAACAACTAAAAGTCCTTGCCTAAAGTGCTTTCCTTTGATTATAATGCATCTAAACACATCTTCAAGCTGATTAGGATGGTTGAGACTGTGAATCAAAACTTCTAGCCTCAGAGGGAGGGGAGATTGGTATCGCTACAAAACCAGAGAGTCATTTACAATTAGTCTGTTTTCCAGCTATTTGTGCTAGAGGTAGTTGTTGTGTAGAAAGAGCTTTTGTATCTCACAAAACAACACGATGACTGTACATATTTAAGGTGAGAAATGCTTTAAGACTATGCTCTCTGAACAGACTACTATGGTTTTCTTGCAGGAAGTTTTGGCCAGGAACTGTATCCATCCTTGGAGAGAGTAGGAAGGTATGTTCGTTGGGCCTTGACCTACCATATGCTTTGCCCAGTGCTTCTTTGAAGGAGAAGCAGTCAAAGCATGTTTGACAAGGCTTTTGCCTTAAGAGATGCTGTGCTGTCTTGTTTTTTTAAAATTCATCTGCTGCTTAAAAGCTACACGAGTGATTTTCCTACACTAGCTGTCAGGCCAGCTTTGTCACTTACGAATCAGTTCTCCTTCAGGAAGACATTTGCTTGGGCTCCAGTTATGAAATTGTGAGAATAAAAGTCTACTAAGGAAACTTTCAAGCTGCTTGATTATTATAGCATTGTACACTTTCTGGTTAGGAGAATTGCGCATTTTTTGTTCTTAATCATGATCTCAAAGTGACTGAACACTGCTCTTGGAGCATTACGCTGTTACCACCCGCCTCTGTTCTCCAGTAAGTGGTTTAGTAACCATAACTTTGACCAGTTTCAAGGTTTACAGTATGCTCTAAACCATGTCTCTGAGTCAGTACACTTTTATTTGAAACTTCCAGTTTCTTACAGTTCAGACACTTGTGCCTTCAGATCTTGCCTGTTCATAACTGTGGCTTGTGCAAAGTCTGTACTAATGGCTTTCATTGTAGTAGTGGTTGCACACGGACGAGCTCATATTCCGTGGTAGAGATTGTTACACGTTGTTGGCAATAATAAACAAAGCTGCGGCTGAACCCCCTCCCTGAGGCTGTGGGTTCCCAGCAAGACAAGTCCCCTTTTCCCCAAATCATGAAGAATCATCTGAGAAAACACGATGCAAACCTCTGCTCAGATTTTAAAAGTTCCAAAAGCCAGCAATAACAAGTTTCTTGAGTTACTTCAGATTTTCTGTGTTTTTGGATACTGGGCAAAATTCTTAGCAGCTGTCTGAATCCTTCTCAGGTCTGACTGGTTTTGGTTACAGAGCAGTGTCCCTCCCCTGAAGTATGATGTGGCTTGTGTCTTCTCGGAATTCTGCAGCATATGATGCTCTCTGCAGCCATTTACCTCGTTTGCTGGGTCATTCCTGCAGTTGAACAGGGTGTTTTTATCCAAGACATGAAGTGTGCTGCTCTCCTCTGTCCAGTTTCCTCATTTCTGTGAATTCCTCAAGGTCCTCTTGCATATCTCCATTCTTCACCTGCACCACTCAGGAAGGCTTGGGCTCTGTGCTGTAACACTTAGATTTGTTCTCTTGTGTGCTCCAAAGCTGATTATTGACTGCTAGGATTTGTCTAGGTTTCAGCCATTCCAGTCTTTGGGTTCCCTTTTGACTGTTGACCACTAAGATTTAATGATTCTTGGTCTTACTTGACCTGGATGATATCCAAAACCCACCACTGATTCTCGTAACGTACCAAGGAACTCTGTACAGGCTTTTCTGAACTCCAAATGAAACTCCTACCAATTAAACGTAGGCATGTTTCCCAGAATCCAGGCACAGGCCCCTTTTTTTGCACACAAAAACTGGAGGAAAAAGGTCTTTCATGCCAGTGTTGCACAATACTCTGCTGCTGCTGAATGGTGGGGTTGTAAGCCTGCGTGATAAATCTTCTTGTGATTACACAGGTGTCGCCACACACAAAAGATGCCTGCTTTGCCTCTGCAGTTGAATGTTTGCAGCAAATCAGGTAACTCTCCGGCCTTTGTCTTCTAGTGCTCTACTCTTGCTGCTATTGTAGTGTCCACTTGGCTCGATGGGGACCTTTGAGAGAAGTCACCAAGAAGTTTCAGAGTTCCTACTCCAGACGTGAGGAGATTCTCCCAGCAGGGAGTGAAGTGTAGCCCGTCAGTGCAATGGAGAGGACACTGTTTAGACTCAAATGCATGAGGGTGTCTAATCAAATGTACACGTGAATTCCTAAACAGAAATGACCTGTGTGTTGGGAGCTTTTCTGTGTCTGTCAGCTGCCACAAGGAATTCTGCTCTAAGAATTTAAGTAGAAATTACAAGGGTTTTAGAAAGGGATTTCCCCCCTTTTACCACTGCATGAAGCATCTTAAAACAGTGAAGGTAGTCTTGCTTGCAGCAGTGTGCCTTGACCCAGTAGTTAGAGCGGGGGGTGCCACGCAGCCTTGGCAGCTGTGGCGGTTGTGGTGTGAGTGATGTGGCTCATCTTGGGCACGCAGCATGTTAGCTAGCACACTGTCTTCCTGCTTTTAGATGCCGATGTGTAACTTGTGGTTGTGTCCTGTGTTGCTCTTGCTCTGTGAACAGTACCACGTTTACCCCAGCTGACAAGCTGAAGGTGATCCAGCAGACTTTTGAAGAGATCTCTCAGAATGTTCAGGATTTTCTGTGGTCCATGGATGACTTATTTCCAGTTTTTCTCTATGTGGTGCTACGAGCCAGGTAGGCCCCGAGAGTGGCATCAGTCATAAGCTGAGCATAGGCAGTGTGTGTATGAAACGCTCCTGCTTCTCGTTATTGGACTACTTGCTAGCTTCTTGTAACTTAGTAAATTTTGGCTGTTGGCTTTGCCCTGAAACACTGTGAACAGTTAGCTGTGAAGGGGCTGTGATCTCTGGAGGAGGTTCTTTGCACAACACCATTATAGTGGTATCTTGCCTTCACCTATCCTTTCTCTCCCCCATGTGACAGGATAAGGAATCTGGGGTCTGAGGTGCACTTAATTGAAGACCTGATGGATCCTTACCTGCAGCATGGGGAGCAAGGCATCATGTTCACTACCTTGAAGGTATGAAAGTTATTCAGGGTTATTAAAAGCTTTCACTGGAGATTAACCAGCTTGGAGCAGTGATAACCAGCCTAGGGCAGCGGTACGGGCATTACGTTCAAACTTCTCTGGCATGTTTATTGGGGTGTGTAGCTAGGGTGAGCAAGGAACTTCACCGAGAGCGTAGGGCAACCTAACAGTTGCAGGTACCGCTAATGAAATGGCGCAGCGTGCGAATGCACTTTATTCGAGTGGGGTACTGGTTGCTGTTGACTGTTCTGAATGCTAACCTGCAGCTGCTTGTTCCCCCACAGCTTCACAAGCCTTGTGCCCTTTAAAAAAATTGGAATCAAGTGCTGCTTTGGAGATTTGTCACTCCAGTAACGTTCAAGTCATAACATTGTATCAAGATGCTTCAGGAACTCAACTTTGAAATTAAACAAAATGTATTTTCACTGTGTCACTCTCCGCATTCTGTCTGGCATTCTTCTCTAAGTATGGAAAATGGAGAGAACATGTTTTGGTGAATAGTCTGTTGTGCACTGGGCCCTCCCTAATGGAAATGAGTTGTTTTGGTACCTCAGTGCAGTTCAAACTGGGGGGTCTTGGACAGTTCGGCTGTGCAGAGCTTTTTTGTGGGGTTGCTTTGGAGGAGGCTGTGAATCCGAAACTTAAGTAAAAATCTTAAGCTGAGCTGGTAGGTGAACATGAGTGTGTTCTCCCTGCGCAAACCGGGCATAGTTGGGTGTGGAGGTTTGCTTGTACATGTTATTTTGATAGTGCTGCAGAAGGGGAAGGCGTATCAAAGAATCTGTGTAGCAGAAGCAGAATCTTACATCTGACACATTTAAGTTTCTGGTCTTGGCTGACCCAATACGTGCTTGAACCAGCACTAAGGAGTGAACAGCTGCCAAGCAGCAGGTCAGCAACCATTGCTCTTCCGTCTGAGAGCTTTTGAAACGCTTAATCCCTGCATCCCTGTCTTGTAAGAAAACATTTTTTCAAGGTCCTTCTGTCAAAGGACAGCCTTGCGAGCAAAACAGAGCGCTTCATCTTGGACAGGCTGGGAGCTGTGTGGGAGCTGTCTTGCCTTATTAAGAGTTGGACGTAATTTGTAACTTAACATCTCCTGCTGTTCTTTTTGGTAGTTAGTGTATCGGAAGATTCTTGTCATGAGTGTCACTCCCATCGCTGTAGAAAGCCTAGTCCTCTGTTTGCTTGGGTAGAAACCAAAACCCCACGTTTCTGTGTATGCTGCTTTATCAGCCTGCTGAGAACTGCTATGTGTGCTAAACAGAACTTTGTTTTCATCCAGGCATGTTACTACCAGATTCAGCATGAAAAGCTTACCTAGACCATCGTTTACGACCTGGCTCTGGGATAATCTACTCAGAGGAACTTCACTAATAGCCACTTTCTTCCCTGAAATGGCACTTAAACTCTGTTACAGATGAAAACACTCAGTTCTTTCTCCTGAACTTTCAGTTTTAAGATTGGAAAACTGTAGCCGGAGGCTCTCTGTGAAGTGGTGATGAAGCTGGAGGCTTGGTTTGTCAAGTACTTGCCAAGAAGGAATAATTCCCTATTCTGACAGATGACTTTCCAATTAGCAGTGCTGCACAAAGGCATGGCATCTACACAGGGTACACATGAACATCTGGACCGCATGGCTTCGGAAGCAGTGGGTTTGGGTTTATTATTCCTGGTTTGTCAGAGATGTTTAAAGAGAATGAACTGCACCATGGAACCATCCAGTCTTCCTGCATTAAGCTATCACGTTTATTTAAGAAACAGAACTGTGTTAGTATTTATAACGGGCAACCTGTGGTGTGTCTGGCTGCAAAGGTTTTGAGGCATCAGTGTTGAACAGGATTGCTGAACACAGTGTTCACATGCTGTTATGGAAATAATCATGCGGTTACGCGCTCCCCTGTTTACTGGGATTACAAATACACAGGCATTCACCATTCTTTCTGCTTATGAAATAAATAAAAGGCACTGACCACTGCAAATTTTGGTCCCGACCTGAATACCCGAAATCTGTGGTGCTCAGTTTCATTGGTCTGAGGGAAAATGTATTTTCTGGAAGCCCTGTGACAGGAGAATGGGAATGTGCTCTTGAACAAGTTGATTCTGCATTAGATTGGAGACTCTTGCCTCTTGGCTTGTGTACTGGAGTGAAAGCGACTAACCTGGTTGCATTTTTGAACCTGTGGAGAACAAGGCATTTCCCCATGGGATTTCTGTGTGTGTGTGTGTGCTCCTGTGGCTTTCGGTTAACTTTATTTATACCAGTAACACTTGTGGGTAATTGGGGTATTGTAGGTGCTGTTCTCTGCCATGGCTGGCTCAAAGCGGGGGAGGGAGGAATAGACTCTAGAATGTTATAATGGCTTAAATTATGTCAAACTACCATAGATAATAAAGCTAACCATATTTTTAAATAGTAATCATGGCTCGTGCATTGGCACCTAAATGGAGAGAAACCGTATGTCAAACTACTGTTTTGAACAGTGACTGTAATGTAGCAATTTTCATAATAAAGTAAAAAAGATTGGTCTTTC